>NW_016690505.1:321665-436354 GCF_001604755.1 Lepidothrix coronata | reverse complement strand
GAAACATGAATGACTAAAGATTATGGGAGCAGTAGTAAAAAAAAAACCCAAAAAAACCTAAACCCCACTAACTCCATTTGAGTCAGAGGCCTTTGTGTTTCAAAGGCTGCTTGATTAAGCTGCTACAGCTTGTAATGATGTAATTTTGCACACTGAGAGGAATGCGATGTATGAGCAAAGGTATGATTTTACTGGGGCTTTTTCTCTGCTTAGGATCAGAAGTCTTCCAATGAGGAAATGAAAACTCTCTCATGATCCTTCTGGAAAGAAGAGTTTACTCTTTGTTTCTCATTTCTGTGTAGCTTCACTACAAGGCAAGTGAACATAAAAGCTGACAGAAAATGAGATAATATTACTGAGATGATTCACACAGTGAGGTCATTCAAAGCTGACTGACTAAATAGTTCAGAAAGCAAATATTACAGCATTTCATGGCTGAAGAATCTTACATTACTGTGAAGGCAAAAGTAATCATGAGTGTTTCACGCATACTGGTAGGACAGCCCTGCCTCTGGCTCCCCATGAGGGTACCCCATGAAAAGTTAAGTTGAAGTACTTGGATTTAGGTTCAATAGTGGATTTGGGCTGGAAGGTTAGAAACTATGTGTGCCAGGTACCATATGGGGCAGAGAATAGACTCTATACTCGGTGGCATCTTGTGTTTTGTTTTGCTGTTCTCTCCCAGTGACACTGATGAAAGCCAAAAAGGCTCTGGGAGGTCAGTTTGCCAGAGGTGTATCTTTGCTACACCTCAGATCTTTATGGTGAGATAATCTGCTGAAGATAGAAACACAGCAACAAGCCCTTCCTGCTCCACTAGTAGCTTCTGCAATTTTTTTCCTGACAACTGCTTTGCTCTCCTGCACTGAAGAGCTGCCTTTCTACAGAAATGTCTTTCCCCGAGAAAACCTTTTGGGGAATAACTCAGCATTTTTCAATCAAGTTGAGGTTACCCATTTTGCATTGCTGTCTTTCTCCTGTAGATACCTTTTTGGATGCTCTTCTTTTCATTTTCTTGCTTCCAGGGAATGGTGAATTCTTAGAATATGGATGCTCTGCACAGAAGTAATATTTGAAGCAGTTTGTACAATATATCTAAAATTAATTAGCATTTTAGATCTTTGAGTGTTATTTTCTTATGGGAATTAAATATGCAACATAAAAGAACATTTTCTGTCTCTGTTGCTTTTATGTGCCATGTTGCATGCAGTGGTCCAGGTAGAAAAGCTATATTTGTCCATGTCTAGAACCCACACATAGGGAAGAGTTGAATCAGTTCTTCTAAGTGTGCTGTTGAAAATCAGAAAACTACACAATTACTGTAACAAAAAATAATCTAACAAGCAAACTAACCAGTTTTAATTCAATGGAAGCATTTACATCTGCTAATGTGCCATTTAATGTGCTGTGTAATACAATTCTGCATTCCTAATTGAAGCAAACTTTACATGCGCTATATCAAATGTCTCATTGGTTGCATTTCCAATGTCTTCCTGGGTCTTTAATTACGTTCCTGTGCCAGGGGAAAAAATGAAAAAGAAGAAAAGGAACTAGAACTAATTCCTATTAAGTTGTCTAAAGTGAAATAACTGCAACTGTAGGCATGCTCTGCCTGAAATCCCCAGAACTTGAAAGAAAAAATTCTGCTGATTTCAGGGGGCATTTGCTCTGATTTTGTGTAAACACTGTTGCAACCATACCTGTGCTCCACAAGCATTGTAAAAGCAAGTGGAGGGACTCCAGTGTATTTTGGAATGCATGGGCCTAAGGGCAGTATTACAAATGCCATAAGCATTCCCTTCATAGATGTCTCTGGCCTCATGACAAATGAGCTCAGCCTTTGAGCGAGCAGGGAGATGAAACATAGTCAGCATGCTTACAAAATATATTAAGACTGTTTAGATGAAAAACTCAAGTAACCGAGGTGTTTTAGCTGTGAGCAAGATGATTAGATAATATCAGTTTCAGTGTGATTTTTTTCCGTATGGTTTTTCTAACATGCAGCATTCTTATGGAAGTGGTTCTTGAGCAATAGGATTTTCAAAAGGCTTATACTAAATACAGTGTGATGCATTTGCCTTTGAAAAAGGCTGTATCAGTTTATAGATATTTGCCTCTGGTGCACTAAGTTATTCCAGTTGCTAGTAAAAAGTGAGTAGGAATCCTTTGTTCCCTTGAGGTATATTGCACTACTGCTAGCAACTTACAAGTCGCTATCATACAGGACATCAAAACAGGTGCTAACATGGTATGGGTATCAAGAAAATGGAGTTCGGTCTACCTGTATTATGAAGCATCCAAACAAGTACTTGTGGAGAGTTATTTCTCAAAAAATGAAGTCAATGCCGTAGTTAGCCTTAATTGCTTACAGTACGTTCCCTTGCAGGAGTTCTAACATGAAATGAGGAATTCCTGTCCTTGTGGGCAGTTTTACTGAAATAGAGAACCTAGTGAGTCCTGTAGTCTACAAGCCCTCCTCTTCTTTCAACCTTCAGTGGCAGAAAGTTTGTCAGCTGTAAGAGATGTATAAATATTATTTCTAAAAATAGTGATTTTGAAGCAGCTCTTTTTGCAAACAATATTCTCCTTTCTCAATGCAAGCTTCTATACACTGTGAAAACAAATGCATTGTGGCAGCAGAAATATGAAATAGTTTGCTGGCTGGTTTGATACATTCTCAGATAGAAGAAGGGCCCACAGTCTTCTGCTGAAGAATGAGTCTCTGAAGCCATTCCAAAGAAGGGATGAAAATTAATGGTGGTTACCTCTGAGAGCGAAGCTGTAACCTTCACAGAGACTTTCTTTCCAGCTGTGTTCAAAGGCACTGTAATGAGAACTGCAGTGACTCATTTTAGTTGATGACTACATAACTATTCATTTGCACTTAATGAGTTTATTCCACCAGGTGTAGGACAAATTCTAAACAAATAATGCCGCTGAATCATACACATCAATAAATTTGAGCACTAAACTGATTCTTAGTAACAAAGGTAATGATAAAGAGAGAGGAAGAAAAGCTGCTTCCAATTAATGAAAATGCCCTTTGTATTTTCTAATAGCTCAAACATTAATTTGAAAATGGCTTTCTCTGCAATAATTTACAGACAAGCACTTCATAGTGGGGGAACAATTCAAATTTATGTGCACTCAAACGGTGATGATCTGATTAACTTATTAAATTTTTGTTGATTCTACAGTCCAGATGAAGTGTACCATTCTTCATGGGTTTCATACCTTGCGGTTTTAGGTTCTCACATTGTCAGACTTCAGGCTTCGGTTGTTACTGAAGGTCTTTCCCCTGGGACATCCTCTGATTCAGAGTGGTCAGAACCAAGAGCCCAGGAATTGATTCTTTTTGTCTCTTTCCATTAATTCTGGAGATCCATTCTCTTCCATATTGGAGGAGCACTTGATTAAATTTAGCACTAGAATTCACATAGTCTTCAGCTGCTGTGGAGTATAATTGTGTGAATTATTAGATACACACAATTCACGTTTGAGTTGATTCAGTCAGGGGATATCCATGCTGGATTTAAGTTCAAGAAGCTTAGCTTGAACCCTGTCAAGCTTATTGTCCTTCAAAGGAAGTGAGATAGCTTTTGAAGCAAGAGAAGATAAAAATTATCCATGGGAAAAGACAAAAGAACATAGTCAAATCAATCTGCCAAATCTAGTGTCCAGTGGCTTTAAACAATGGTCAGTAATACCAATTTATCTGTAATGAATTTGTCAGCTAGAGCTACCCCAGATTTAATACCCATCCCCTTGGATTTTTTTGTGCACTCCAGATAATTCCAAGGACAATACAAAATTGTTCAGATCCTCAGATATTGTGTAGGAAAGACTGCCGAGATGCCACACACTAGCACAAATTCTTTTAAATATAAATATAGCTATCTCCAGCATCCCTTTCACAATGAAAGATAGGCTCCCTGTGGCTATGCAGGAACATTAAATAGTTCAACCTAGTGTAATTAGAATTAAATAAACATGAGCCCTAAACCAACCAGCCCTTCATTTACCACTCTGCTTCATGGTTAACCCTACCATTTATTCCCTGTCCTGTTTTCACCTTGGACCGATCCAGCCTTTCAGGGTGATGTTAATATAGTCCACCACTGTTCAGACAGAAGATGGACTTGAAGCATGACTGTATATTCAGGTGTGACTTAGATGTCATGGCTCTCTCCTGCACATCCCCTTGGAGCTGCAATTGCTGGCTGATATGGTGTCTGTCCGTATTCAAGGAAGAGAATTGTTTAAAAATATGCAAATATTTTAGCTGGCTTTAGTCAAAACTTAAACTTCATCTTCCAAAACAGCCCTGAGTCTTGTCCAGTATCTGCAAATTCTGAATAAACTTAGTTTGTTTACTGAATAGGAACATAGTTTTGCTTTTTATCAGTGCAACGTTCCAGCTTTTTCTATTTACTTTATTTACCAGGTAGCATTATTAACCCCAATATTTAAGTCTGTAATCTCACTCGTTGCTTCCAATAATTCTTATATCCACTGACCCAGAGACTCTAGGACTCCTCCCCACCCACCCAAAAGCCCCCTCTCATTCTGGAGACCAAAATCTGAAGTTTGAATCAGTCCTTCCTTAAAATTCAGTGGAAACTTTGCCTAGGTAGAAAGCTTGAGTCTTTATCTGAGTACCATTTAAATAAAAAGTAGTGTCAGTTTGACAGAAGTTATCTGCAAAGATCCAGCTTAACTGACAAGAGTCACTTGCTGTATTCGCTGGGGTTCATCTGCACAAGGGTACCCAGAGGAGGTGAGGTTCGTGAATTAAATTTGTAAAGTCGACATTCTTACACTGATTATCTTCTAGGAGCTATCCACAACCAGTTAAGAACATTTTATTTTCAAGTAAAAACAGCCACGTAGTGTTTTAACATGCAGTAGTTTACTCATGTTGTCTTCCCACCTTTTCTTGATTCACTTCAACTTCCCTGACTATTTCCCTCTTGTCCATTTGTCCATGTGTTCTTTAAAAATCTGGGCCCTTGTGGCTGAGTCGAAAGACAGTTTTGGCTTTCTTTATTAAAACCCTTGCCATAGCAAAAGGGGAATTCCTGCCTGAATGATACAGACATTTGTTCTATGTTTGAGGCAGGAAAATTCTTCTAAGTGCACAACATGAAGCACAGCTCGAAGCAGCACCAAATGAATGAAGTAAAGCCAAGTCAGATGCCGTGAGCACAGACTAATTCTATGATGTCTCACAATACCTACATATAGGGAAGACCATCGTCCCACCTGCCTATGTCACCCCCATTAATGTTCTTCCTGTCAGTCTTGGATTGGGTTAATTGTGGCTCAGCTTTTTAGTCTAGTGTTCAGTGAGGCTGTATTGTCGGAATGATACTCACTTTTGTCTCTATTTTCCTGGCACCAGAGAAAGGCAGACACCTTTCTTCACTGAATGCATGCTCCTCTATATTCCCCTGCACTGCTAGGAACTCTTGCTCAAAGGTAGTCCAGCAAAATTTTATCCTAGTCACTAAAATGTGTTCATGCTTGGCACATGTAGAATGTAAAAAACCCAACTATTTGAGATGGTAAGGCTTACTTTGGTCAAATGAGTCTGCTTCTTGGCTCACATCTTGTAATACACATTGCAGCCCAAAGCACATTTTTATGACCACATTACAGTGTTAAAAAAGATCCCATGGCCCCTTGAAAATACAGTATCTATGACAGCTTTGCTGTCACAGTCTTAACTAAAGCAGTATAAATGCATAAATAGAATGGGAAGGTGGAGGCGCTTCAGGGCATTCCCCTAAAATAGTAACAGTTCCCTAATGAGGTATTTAAAGTGAATCTTCCCCTAATGGGAAACTGTATATCCAAAACTAGTTGGCATTCCAGTCAGGTGACGAAAAAGCAATATCCTCTCATTAGCTGACTGGAATTATCACACAAAAAAGAAGCCAATTTTTCTTTTTTAATTCAGGTTGCAAGCCTAAATCTCTGTTTTCAAAAGAAACTTTCTCTAGAAGACCTCTGTTCACTCTTTCTTTGGCAGTGCCTGGGGAGTTTTAACTCTAATGGGCAGTGCTGGGCTCTCGCTGAATGCAACAAAGCAGCCACAGGGCCAGTGGTGAGCCTGGGACAGGTATCAGTGGCAAATAAAGTCATATAACACTTGTGCATTGCTAAATGCAGGTCACTAATCTTTCCTGTCCCATTACTTTTAATGCTCTGATCATATTTTTATGAAGTAGATTGCTAAGCTTCCATTATCCAATAATGCCGAGGTGTGAGAAACTGCCTCTTGCACAACGGAGATTGTCACCTGCACACAATTTTGGGCATCACCGAGAGCTAAGGTTGTGTCTGCAGGCTATAAATTAACTGTTGCAGCAGCCTGCATCACTTATGTAGTCCTTCAGGAGCTATATGTCAATGTATATCAAAATAACAATATATCAACAACTGTCTGAGGCACAGGACATGAGATAAAAAGAAAATGAGATCATTTAAAAAAAAAAAGAAAAAGGTTGGACAACTATCATTTGCTGATGAGCAGCTTCAGAAGTCGTTATTCATAAGCCAGCATTTGCTACAATAAGTTCTTGTCAACCTGTAAGCAAGGGGAGGGAGAAGTGATGGACCTGGGTACAGCATGGAGACCCCACAGCTCCAGCAGCTTGAGCTGGCCCTTAGTTTGGCCTTCTGCCATGACATTGAGAGGTAATTAGTTGAGGGTCATTTAAACTGTGCTCATTCGATCAAATGCAGCTCATACTTCATCAAAATGAGGAGAATTTACATCAGCCTTACCCTTTGTATTGAGGTTGATGCTAGCTGTAATGGGAACTATATATTTATAGCTGCTCCCAGAAAGGGTTGCTCTGTCATGTACTGCCTGATAAACAACAGAATGAGATTTTGATACCACATGAAACGAAAAAAAGAGGGAAAGGAAATGAGGAATGTCATTTGATGGACACTGATAGGTATTTATTCACCATGACCTAATTCACTGCTCGTTTCTGGAGCCCAGGGCAATGAATAACATATTAAGTGATATTAATGTGAAATATGTTTTTCTGCTCCAACAGCAATCTTAGGAAATAAACTTCTATTACATGTAAAAAGCATACACAACTTTTTCTTCTTTTCCAGAATGTTTTTCACAGTTGCAGGCTGCAGCAGTATGGCTAGTTACATTAATTCTACCATTATTACCAATCTCAGAGCCCAGGACTTTTCTAGTTACTCTGCTAAGCAATCCTATTCTTCTAATTCCATTTCCTTCTGTTCCTAAGGACCCTCCAACCCCTTTTTAATGTATGAGTGAAGCAGAAATACAGCTCAAAATTTTATGTCTATCAGCACTTTTAAAGATACTAACCAAAGCTATTTATCCCCTCTCTCTCTCTAGCAAAGCAGAAGCTTGGAAACAAACTTCTTTATTTTCTAAAATCCTGTAAACAGCAGTGCATGTTCACAGGTGTATTTGATGTAACATTTTATATCAACATGCTTATTTCTTTCATGAGGAAAGCAGTAAGCAGATGAAACTGGGAAGCACTAGTAAAAAAAAAAGAAAAAAACGACATGAAATATGATACAAAATTGCAGTAATAGTATTTATGTTCTTTTACATACATTCCCATAAAGTATAAATCAAGATAATGCCAAGATTATGCTCCTTCCCCTCTTTAATGGAAGAAGAAATGCAAATACTCTAGACATTAAAATTCATTTCTGGGCCCTCTTGGAAACATACAGAGGATTTTTTACACTATGACTGACTTTTATCTTGTAGCTGAAAATAAAAATATCTGTACTAAAATAGGGGAAAATTTGTGCCTTAACAAAGGGAGACCTCCAAATCTATAAAAATAAACAAACAATTAAGTAAATCCTAACAGTTCAATGCCTGTTAAACAGGAAGGCAATGTTCACTGCAGTTTTGCTAAGTGTGAGATCCAAGTACCTGAACTGAAAAAAGGTTGCAAAACATCAGTATTTTAATGAAATCTCAATATGTTTCTTAATGAATTTCTGATTTCTTTTAAACAGGCTTTGTTACTCTGACAGGCTGACTTAAACCTGATCGTATTCTGTATCAGCCTCACTATTGGATGTTGAGCGTCAGCTCGCTTCAGTTAAAGATTGCCTGAATTCATGTCACCTGGCTGTAAGATTTTAGGACAGAAGCCTAATTACCCCAAGGTCCCTGTATTCTCCATGGAGAGAGAGAAGCCTCTCCCAAGGGTGAACCAGGTCCTATACATTGACTGTGCAATCTATGCTGGTATCCTGGTCTCTCAGGGCGCAGCTGGGCTACATCTCCACAGGCATATGAGGAGAAACCTGAATGGATGAGGATGGTCTCCCCTCACATCCTGGCTTTCTCTGGAGAAAATATTGGATGTATGGTAAGGAAGAAAGCTACACCACACTCACAGAGAGCTTGTGTGAATTGTAAATTGTGTGAATTGTAAATTATGGAGTGTACCACAAACCTAATCTGTATGGCCATGTAGATCCAGACTAGAGATAAGGTTCAAGGGCGCAGTTTGTCTAAATCAGAGCAAGGTTATGGAGGACCAGTTTTAGCTCCAAATCTGTGCTTGACCCATCTACATGCCCTCACCAGCAGCTCCGTTTTCAAAGCATGTCCTTGATCATCACCACGAATTCCTCAGGACACAGAACTGTGAGCTACTTGCACTGACAGCTGTGCAGGAGACGGGTCTCATGGTTGTTCAGTCAAAGTGCAGTGGTGGTGGTGTCCTTTGTCCAATGGCTTACTGAGTAGAAAGACAAACTTGAACATCACCACAGACATAAAGACACCAGATATGGCCATGATGGTAATCCAACCCAGGATACAAAACTGTATGAGATATGAGAAAAAATAACCAAAGCGCTCAATGCCACATAAGAATGATGAAACATGAAAATATTTACTTCTGAGGCTTGAAAAATAACCATGCTAAAAGCAAATCAGTTTAGAATAGCAATTTTTATGGAGACAGAAAATATAGAGAAGTTTTGCAAATAACTAAACTCTGTAGTTGTAGATGATCTTTACTTTATAAAGGTACCTCCAGAGCTTTAAAGGACTGTTCTGTCCTTATGTCACAATTGATAGGAATTTAATTATTCCACTTGAGTATGCTTTTGGCTCACAAATCAAAACTAGTTATCAGCAAAAGCTGTTAATTTCTCTTAGAGAGTTTTCTTTTGAGTTCTTGTGCTGAAACACTAGTCTTGAATAACTTTCTTATATAATTTATAGAAAATGGCTAGTTTCTGTCTCGAATTCACCCACTTTATGTGTTCTTTACCACAGGCTAGGGGTTTAATCCATTTCAGAGGAGCATTAAAGCTCTTAAATTTAAAAATTAAAAATTCCTTCCTTTCTCTGGGAATGTAACTTGGTTTTAAGAATGAGAGATCTCTGTTTAGCCAAAAGCTGAAAGTTGGAAATGAGATAGATGTCCCTAGATAGGTCTATAAATCTTGAGCACGATGTTCTGGTTTGGAATCACCTGCAATCCACATGCCACAGTAGCCTCAGGCACTGACGTTAATCATTCTTATTTCAATGGTCACAAAGGGATCAAGACGTCAGCTGTATTGGATCCTGATCCAAATTCTCCTGACATGTATTATGAATTTCTGGGATGCTTGAGTTGAAAAGGGTGGTTATAGAGTAAAGTGACAGTGAAGTAGTAAGCAGGTAAGAGTAAACAAAAGATAGTAAAGATAGCAAAGTACAGTGATTTGAATGATATAGTAAAATGGGAAGGTATGAAAATAGCTGTAATTTTTTACATCTTCCCATTGTAGCATATTTTTCTAATATATTACTATTTTTTCTACTTTGACAACAACTTCATATGCATCATTTGACTACAGGAGTGCATAAGCTGATTGGAATAACCAAAATCGTTTTAGTTTCTGTGTGAGACATGACCAAAAGTGTCCATGAGGTCCTTCAAGGCAGATTCAGAATCCCGCACAGTAGTGAAATTCTGTCTTGCCTCCAAAGATTGTAGAGCTGGAGGACTTACTGCCACATTGTGACAAACACAATAGAAAATACTGTACTACCTCTGAGGTTGGACTTAGTAGCCTTAGTAGACCAAAGTATCAGTTTACCAGCCAACTGAATTGACTTTTGGATATGTAATATCATGGACTGACTCTATTTGCACTCTGAGTTTCTCAGGTCCCTAACTCAAGTCTGGGAGCTGTTTTGATAGGTGAGCATAGGACAGTATTTGAAATAATGAAACTTGGACTGGAGATAGGCTGTGCAATGGTTTTCATCTGACCATACAGCATTATCCTTGCAAAATACGTGTTCAGCCATGCAGAAAATTTAAGCTAAAAATAAACTGAAGCTTCTCAAAGACAGTTAAATGTCTGGCTCCCAAATCAATGAAAGGTAGCTTTGGAAATAGCTTCAATATGCTAAAGCAAAAAAGGGCATACCTCAATATGTACCTTTCTCACAGTTGAGCTTCCAAAACACATAAATATCAATAGTGATTCCTGGATTTCAGTATTTCAGCTAAAATTCCATGTATATATGTATGTACATGTAGCATTTACAATGGTATTTTTTTATTTACATTGTCTTTAAAATGAGAATCATTACATGCCAGATTTCAATGGCAAATACAAGACTTCTATAATCACATGGAAAGCAATCATATCTATGTTTGCTTGAGAAGAGGGTTACCTTTTTAGTCATGTTCTTCGTTTCCCCCCTTTGCTGTTGTGCTTTTTAGCATAATACAAACCTAAAATGCTCTTGTGCTTGCCAACTGGTGGACAGCCGTGGGAGCCGATTTAAGCAGTAAGCAAAATCCCCCATCTGGTATCTGGACTTCCAATGTATGTCCTGCACATTAGCACAGCTGAGGCTCCAGCTGAGACCCTCAATGTATTTCCACCAGGTGAGCCAAAATATTAAGCCAGGAGGTGCTTTATTAAACTTGTCTCAGCTGGAAGCTGGTCTCTGTGATATTTTTCAGTGTTACTAAATTAGTTCATTCCATTCATAGATTCTACTTTAGAACAGTTTTACTCTTTTCCGCAGGCAACCTGTTTTTTATTACAACCTATTTTTATATGAATCTTGTTCTGCAGATTTCTTGGAAGAAAGAAAAATGGTCTCTGAGCTTGAAGTGTGTTCGGTGCCATTCACTGATTTATCAAGTGAATTTGGCATCAGGCCTTTTTTTCTCTTGCTGAAATATCATATTGCTCCCTGAAAGCTTTGTTAAAAAGACCAATGCCCAGTGATCATAGTAGCTGTGATTTGTATGGAATACATTGCGTGGTTTAAGATTTTTGAAGTATGCTGCCTTTTTTACAGAAACGATCTTATTATTGACTCTCATATAGTTTCCCTGACAGAAGAGAGATAGTAATAATACCCATCATGAACATCTGAAATTTCTCTTTGGGTCACAAGATTGTCTCCAGTCTCATCTCTGTATTCTCAATGTAGTCTATGTCTAGGTTCTTATGTTATTTGTAGGCCTAATTCCTTCCGCCTTTGGAAATATAAAAGTAGCTTCAGAGTCTAACTTTAAAGCACTGTCAATGGGAAGGAATAAACACCCTCATTTAAGTTTGGGCTTTCTTTGTTAGCACCTGTCAAAAGTTTTTGAAGCCGCTGCCTGTTTTGAGCCAAATGAAGGCACAGTTATTTGTCAGAGAGATATCTGGTGATGATTGCCTAGAGGAAAGGACCTTATTAAGACAATCACCAGGGTAAACAGAGAGAGGTCAGCCCTGGTGGTTATATTTGGTTTGCCCAACAACCAAAAGGCTGCCAACTGTTCATATGCATGGCCAATCACATCCTGACCAAGGGCACAGCCTCTGCCTGGCCAGCAAGCAAAGCACACAGGTAGAAGACATGGGAGATCCCAACCTCTGCATGCAGGTGCAAGGCATGTAGATTTGAGGTTAAGGGTACTCTGAGCAGGTGAGTGTCATATGGCTCAGAGCTGGTCACACTGGGGGATATATTGGGGGTCACAGAACAAAGCTATTGCATGGTTAATTCCACTTAAAAATAAGAAAAGCTGTTTTACTATGAAGGTTGTCAAATACTGACAAAAGTTGCCCAGGGAGACTGTGGAGTTCCTGGAGGAACTCCAGCTGGCCATGGCCTCAAGTAACCTCTTCTATTTGACTCTGCTTGGACAAGGGCAGGCAGCAAACATCCAGAAGTCCTTCCAATCTCTGCAATTCTATGACTTGGTGAAGCATAGGGCACATGGGAGTGAGGAGAATCCAAAGTGGGGATGCCAGGAACGAGGGTGTCATTGAAGGGCATAAGGGACATGGAAGGTGGGTGGGCAAATGGGGAAGGCTGCTATCAGGGAATTGTTACGGTACTGTGGGGCTGTGACATAGAAGGACAATAAGAGTTCCCATAAGACCACGGACATAGCAGTGTATACTGAAAAGGATACATAACAGATGCTGGAGGTGGGATTCGCAGGGGAGATGGGTTTATCACCTGAGAAGATAAGGAATATAGAGGAGCCCTAGGAAACATAGCTTAATTAGTTCCACAGGCCCTGAGAGGCTTGCTATGTTTCATCATGTTTTCGGTTCTTCAAATGTTTTCAGCTCTTTTATGCAGAATCTTGGCTGCTGGTTTGTTTTTTTTTCTGTCATTATTGGGTTTGGGGTTTTTTCCCTCCTTAATTTTTGCTTTAATATCATGCATCTCAGTGAGACCATTTTTCACTTTCTTGACTTAATTGTAGGCAAGAGGTGGAACCTGCTTACCATGTGTTACTTTATTATGTATTCTTTCTTTCTGTGTGCTTCTTTCTTTGATTTGAATTACTTTGTTTGGCTCTTTTATTGTGCTTACAGGGTGCTAATGCACTTCCAGCATATCATAGGAGTCATTCATATCAGAAGAGTTTAGCTTTGATCACGCTTTTCCTGTTATCCTTGTTGATTACCACTATTTGCATATTAGTTGATTCCCCAGGTTTGTGATCTGTTATTTGGTCTGGTTCCATCCTCTGTCTCTCCAGGATCCTTGTTTGCTTTGCTTTCCTGCTTTGCTTTGCTCTGCTTTGGTGTAAGAGATGTTTCAAAACTAATTGATTTTAAAGACAAAGGTTTGTTTTACACATTTGCTTTTTTAACTTTGGGCAGTGTGGTAGTTTTAGTCTAGGCCTTCCTTGGTGACTAGTTTGTAACCAAGGAAGTGGCCAGATTACTCGGTATTCCCTATGATTTTTACATAAGCCAGGGGTATAAAGAAGAAGGGAGAAGAGGCCTTTGCCCTCTTCCCTTCCAGTGGCTCTGGAGGTGCAAGTTCCCTGCTGTCGGTTCTGCCGTGTGGGGGAGTGGGGCCTAGCGAGGCCTAGTAGGACCCTGGGAGGCGGAAGGTGCCAGCGGTTGTCCAGCACGATTGTGCTGTCCCAAGGAGAGTAGTAAGATATTCTTTTGTTAATTCTTTAGTTGCTAGATATTGACTTATTAACGTGTATATTTTATTTTGGTTTTGTTCCTTTTTCCTCTCCCCTGCCTTCCCTTTCCCTTTTCCTTCTGGAATTGACTGTACATAGTATTTCATCTGTATATAGCTGTATATAACATAAATACATTTATTTTCATATAGTTTGGCTAGTTTTGATTTTTTCATAGTTTTTTTCCTTAGCTCTTCGCCGGAGTTTTTTTTTTGTGTTGGGTCTGGGGACTTGGTGGGGAGCCAAGTAAAACTTAGACAGGCAGTTTTAATTTATTTCATTACAAATGAGTCTTCAATATTCACTAGAGATCATGTGGTGAATTGTTTACTATTAAATACCTGGTTGAAATAGGAAGTACAATAAAATGACAGTGCTTTAACAAATCAGTCCTGAGAAAATCAGGAAAAGAATACTTTCAGCGTTAAGATTTTGGCAGGGCTAAGTGTGCTTCTACATACAGATGTATTTCTGTCTGTGTGAAAGTTTGCAGTCAGCTTCTAAAGTCATACAGTGAGAAGTACCTAGTTTTTCTAGTGTTCGGGACAGTGAAGGCCATTTAAACTATCTGCTTCTGTCTCCCTTGTAAAACCATACATTCACTACTCTGTTCTGTAGAGTAGTGCTCCTCATTTTGTTAACTGCCTATGAACCTGCACATTGGGTAAATGAGGTGTTGATAAATGGGAAGTAAAGACATATCCAATTATGAATAATAGTGCAAGTTCTTTGTCTGTGACTGTCATCTCCCTCTAGACTTCTCCCTGTGTCTGAGTAGATTCCTCCATTTGGTCGTATTAACAATTCTCAAGTTAACTTCTACTGCCTGCTCTGAGGCTCCTGCTCCTTCTCTTGGATGTTTCACCTTGGATTGGCTGCCATCCCGTATCAAACTGAGTACCTCCAGAACTGAAATTTCAAGGCTGCCCTTGAAATCATCTCTGCTTCTCTAACCTCCAGCACTGTCAATGACAAGACTTTCTCTCTCCTCTCTTGAAGATGACTTATGAGCCTCTCAGACACCTACTCTTCCAGATCAGACAAAATTTCACTGTCACAACTTCCTGTTGCCTCACCTCTGGTTCTCTTCCTTGGGTCCCACGAGTATATCAAATTCAGAATCCTTGCTTTTCTGTATGAAGTTTCCACTTTTTAATTGGCCATAAACATTTTTCATACCCCTTTTCCTTCTTCCAATGATATTTCTCCATGTATTCATTTAAGTAGAATCTGCTTAATGACAATTTATTTGCTTTCCTTAAGCTCACCTATGGCAGTGACTATTCAGTAGGGTGAAGAGCAAGACGGACCATAAGCACAGCAACAACCATGACCTGCACCCTTTTTCTTTACCTTGTGAAAGAGTATTTCAGCTGCTGCTCCAGCTCAAATCATCCATAGTGTGAATGTGTTGAGTTAATGAGATAGATCCAGTCTGATTGAGAAGTTCACAGGTGCTCAGGCTCTACCCTTCCAGAAAGTCATAGACTAAGATCCGTATGTCCCATTATAGATTTTTATATATCCTGAGCAGGTGATGAACAAATGAAGATCACATCACAACTCCCTCACCTTATTTTCCTCCACAATTTTATTTTTTTTAGGATATTTACAAAACTGGTTTCTCAGACCTACACATTCATCCTATTCAGGTTGTTCCTGAAAGTTTCCATCCAGAGCTGAAAGCATGTATTCTGCATGAACTGAAGATGCATATAAACTTTTGTACTACCAGTTGCCCTAAGCTAAACCAATCTGTAATGTGGGTTATTGTTCCATATTTCTGGACATCCTTCCATGTTCTGTGAGTCCTGCAAATCTACAAGGTCTTCCCAGGCCATCAGCGTGGTGGTTCTTATAGTTTCTCTGAGTGGCCAATCAAGACATTTTACACCATGGTCCCATATTGTTAATTTTCTTGAATCAGTCTTTAGTGATGCCAGACCACAAACCCTACTGCCTTCCATATATCATTGATGGAGGTAATGAGGACACTGAATCAGTTTTAATTTTTCAGACATGCTTTTTGCATGCATACACTTTCCCTACTTTTTGGGACTGATCACCATTTTAAACATGAAGCTCTATATGACAGCTGGACTTCCGCATGGCTTTCTACATCCTAATGGCTTTGTAAGAAAAATAAAGAATACCCAGTGCATTCCACAAAACGAAGTGTGGGAAGAACTTAAATACCTATCTGTGGATGAACAGAGATATATATATGTGTGTGTGTGTTTATGCATAAAGCATACATATGTAGTATGTATATGTATAGTGTATATGTCCATTTTTATTTATATATGTGTACATACACAGAAACACAAACACAAGGCGAAGAATATATTCCAGAATCTTTAAATAATGCTGTATTATGGATGCAAAGTGACATTTTGAGGCACAAAATGCCAGTTTACTTGTTTAAGTATAAGGTACCCACATGAAATAAAACACAGAGCCATAAATCCTATTATTAGAGAGTTTCACTCTGTGTTTGTCATTTCTACAATTTTGGAGGCTTTTTCCTGAGCCAGTGGGATATAATTTCTTAATGATACAATAATATCTTTCCTCAATTCTTTCTCCTGAAGTATTCTATGTTCATTTTTGCAACTTTAGTTCTGCTGGAATCAGGTAGAAGAAGGAACCTGGTGCCTTTCTCTTTAGAAGACAATCCCAGTGCACACAGTGAAGCCTGGTATTTTTGGAAGCAATGAGAAATCTTTCAAGTGATCTATGTGGGTGTCATCTTTTCTGATGCAACAGTTTAATATTTTTGCGAGAAACAAAGATAGCCTTTTTATGGAACCAGAGACTAGGCTTGAGAGAGTAATCTCAGTACCAAGGGGAGGTGAACGAGTGATTTCCACCTTTGGCTCACTTATGTTACTAACACCTGAATAAAACATTCTTAATTATTTCTGAAGGTCTCCCTGGACATTTTTCACAATTTGGATGACTCCTACATATATTCAGGTGTTTTAAAAAAAATATTTATTTTTTTAACATGATAAAGGTTTTACGTATGTTGTTACTTATTATAATTAAGATGTGGTCATAAAATTAAAACAAAATTATCAAAATAATATACTGGTTTGCAAGATATATTTACTAGAAATATGAGCTGAAAATTTTCCCTGCACAATGAATATAATTCCTTTTTGGAGAAGTTTTGCGAGACACATTTTGAATTTGCAAATATCAAACATGCTAACATGAGGCCACATCTTTTAGATGCAAATTAAATGTACAGATTTTTTTGAGAAGTGGGGTCTTTATCTTCTCTTTTGGAGAACAGTTTTAAAAAGTAGGTCCCTGGAGAAAGTGAAAGATTTTGGAGGAATCATAAGAAAATAGGAAAAAAAGAAAAATAAGGAAAAAAGAAAAATAGGGGGAAAAAATAAAAGGAAATTGGTGTTGGGAATGGGGAAGACTGAGGAGAGAATTTTGACTAGGGTTTTCAATTTGCAATGTAAACTCTGTATTTCAGAGAAAAATTATTAGACTTATGCTCAGAATGAAACATATTAAAAAATTGTGTTTCCTGGTCCTAAGTGTTTCCCATAATGTCATATTGTGCCACTGAAACTGCCACAGTCTTCCTGCTTATCATCCCAGTTTTTTTTGCAAACTGCTGCGTCAGCCCTTTGCAAGATTGGGTCATGAGATATGAAAATTGTTGCTTCATTTCAACAATTTTACTACTTTTCTTTAAATAATAGTGTGGTATAGCATTCCCTGTTGAGTAAGCGCAAAAGATTGCCCTTTGCCCACTTTCTGTATTTTTCTGTACCTGGCAAGCCAGCAAAATCCATGAATTTTACTAGTTCTTAATAAATACTCAGCAGTGATACGAAGCAGCAGGGGAGATGCAAAAGGAATAATAATTCTGTTAAATGAAAAAGAGTAGGATTAAGTCAGTTCATTTATGTTCAGGAAGGAGAAGGAATATGCTTACATATGATAAAAATAAACTGATGAAATATCTAATATTTATAGAACATTGCTCCGAAGTCATTTCAATATGAATAGCAAATTGCCTTTAATCTTCTCATCTGAGCCAGGCTTACCTTCAAGTCTGCGCTCTCTCACCATTTCTTTTGTGGGAACTCCCCCCATTTTCTGCTAGAGGGAGAAAGCAGGGAATTAGGTGGTCTCCCAACCTTGGGGCTGGAAATGCATCAGTACAAATTACTTATACCCCAGTCTAATTCATTATATTTCTGGAGCTATAGTAGGGAAGCATTCCTTTTCAAAATCCCACTATAAGGGAGAGCTGCATGCTGCCACCATGACCCTGAAAAGTCCCAAGGGCCAAAGAGCAAATACCACTCTCAGGAGATTGCTCAGCTGAGGAGTATTGCACAGCTGCATCGAAGAAGCACTAGACACAATGAAAATATTTACATTTCATCCACAGTTTAACAGTAAAGAATAATATCCCACTCCCTGCCAAGCAGAATCAGACACCATTTGTTTCAATACCAACATTGCTGTTGGGTCATTTTTGGGAAACCAGAAGAACATAGCTCCCTGCAAAATGGTCCAGTCCACAGTTCTTGGTAAAACTGGTGTAGTGATAGAGCAAACCTGTAAGAAGAGGTTGGATATTCGGGATCCATACCTCGCATTGTAACCATTTACCTCTCTTTTGCCACTATTTCAGATGATGTTTGGATAATACCTAAGCCCCTCTGTCACCAACATAGAAATTTGTCATTTTATATTAAGTTTTCCTCCAAAATGTCCATCTGCTGTTCTACTTATCAAAACACCATTGTTATTTCATCAGGAGAAGGGCTACTTATAGGCACTGGCCACATTTCAGTTCCAGTTTTGTCATTTGGCTTTGGCTAAAACAGTGCTGACTGGAAGGCGAATGCTCAGTATGGAGTAGCTGCTTTCTGACTTGGGGCCAGCTGCCCTGGCCACACCACTCCACTCTTCGCCACGCCCAGCTCATGCCTGTTCAGTGCTGTTCCTTATGCACATCCATGTCCTTCTCTATGCCACCAACTTTCCTTTGTCTTGTCTTGTCTTTTCCATGGTAACAACCTGACACATCCAAAACCTGGTCTTGCTGGGTCTCGTCTGGCATATTCAGAGACTGCCTAATCCCCACTACAACACTTTCTATGGTGTTTGCATTTGGATTGTTGACATGGTCAAGAACATGAAGCAATTATCATCATGACAGGTCTCAGTTAAGCCCATGTACTGTTAACTTGATGTTGTTATTTCCTCACCAATGCATACAGAAAGCTTGGATGGGATAGAGACAAACCTGCATAAGGGAGTAGGCATTACCACAGGGATGGGAAAAAAAACCCTGCACTCTCCTGACGGGACAGATATTGATATGCCCAACTATGGCACATGGAAATGGAGTCTGCTGCAAATTGAGGTAGTAAATTAAGCTCGTCTTTTGGCATTGGGCTAATACACTCCTGAGCAGTGAGGTCAATGACATTTCCCTGCACTGTAGCAGCTATTATGGACTCAACTCATCTCTGCCTTCCAGATCCTAGTGCCTCACTTCAGCTTCCTTAGTGTCACATCACTGCTGGTCTCTTTGAGGAACAAAAGATGGGAATTACTCACTTTTCTGTTAAATTAAGACAGCAAGAGAAATATTCACTCTCTACAACTACCTGAAAGGAGATTGGAGGAAGGTGGGGGTCAGTCTCTTCTCCCAGGCAACCAGCAGTAGGACAAAAGTCTTAAGCTGTGCCAAGAGAGTTTTAGGTTAGACATTAAGAAAAAATTATTTATAAAGAGAGTGATCAGACGTTGGAATGGGCTGCCCAGGGCGGTGGTGGAGTCCTTGGAGGTATTTAAGAAGAGACTAGATGTGCCACTTAGTGCTATGGTCCAGTTGACAGGGTGATGTTGGGTCATAGTTGGACTCGATGATCTCAGAGGTCTTTTCCAACCTAGTTGATTCTGTGATTCTGATTCTGTGATATCTGTGATGAAACACGAAAATTGTCCATTCATATACAGTTATGTTCAGGACCTATCACTCGTTATGTTTAGATAGTAGGTTGCATCTTTCCTCTAATTTCACTTTTTTAATTGCTTCACTCTCTATCATAGTCTCTCATGGATCATCATTTGTACATTTCCATGCTGCATTTCCCCGTTCTGCAAACAGCTTGCTAAATGGAGGGTATGAGTCCAGCACCCTGCTGGGCACTTCCATTGCTGACACCTGAAGTTGCCAGGGCTGAGCTCCTGGGAGGCTACCAGGAACCTGCTACTACCTGCCTGCTCCGTGTTCAGGTGGATGGGAATTACATCAAAAAGGCAGGAAATCCCCCTGGACTCTGCTTACCAGCTGTCCAAAACTCCTTCTGTTAGGCTGCATTGCTACCTTACAGTGCTGAGTAAGGTGTGGGAATAGATGGGGCTGACCCGTGGAAAGGGCAATTCACTCTTTTATTCAGAGATGGGGAAGACAAAATGCAGAACACAGCATGCTGCCTATATACACTCCTGGAATGTATAATTTGTCAAAATAATGTTCTTTTAATACCTGATTAGACTTTCTTGCAAGCCTGAGGCACTAGTATTTCTTATGGTTAATCAGGATCCCTGGTGCCAGAGTAAGCACTCCTGTGCAGCAGCCCCACTCTTCCATTTCAGTGAGGTAATGAAAAAGCAGCCTGATTTTAAGTCAGTTATTTTTACAGGATATCCATGGTACCTTCTGGAAGAAAAGTGTGAAATAGTAAGTGTGTTATGCTATGATTTTAGAGGTTACTTAAGCACCCTATGGAGGTGCTTTACAGAAAAGTCTGTGTCAGTAGCTAAGTAAATAATGTATAAGGAGCAGATATAAATTTGGGTTGCAGTGAAGAAGGAAAAGTTGGAAAAGAGAGTGAAACAATGTAGCACCACTTTGATTCAATCTTCTGCAGTCAAAAAAAAAGTACAGGTTTTAGATACACATTCAGTAATTTAAATCTGCTGACCTTTAATTCTCACTTAGAATCTATGAAACAATGTGAAATCCATATTTCAGGTAAATATGTGACCTTGTACCAGAGTCAACTTGTTAAGCTAGAGATAGAGAGGATGTGTCAAGGGATAGTCTGTTAAATAAAGCTATGGTATGAAGGACATTCTCTTCAATACAAATATTTCACCTCTTGATATTTACTGTGCAGGTTGTGGCTGTGAAATCCTTCCCTTTGTGCATGGACTTTTTTAGCTGTTCCCATTTTCATTTTTCTGTGTGCTCCTATTAAAATTCACATCACACCATAGTTCAGTTCTATTAAAAAAAAAAAATCCCACTATATTATTGCATTATGTGAAGAATAAAAGCAGAAGAATCCTAAATCATTTCAATTAGGTTGATACATTCCTGTGCACAATTTTGGTAGCACTTATCTCACCTCCATTGATATTGTTAAAGTTTCATACCAAGCCTTCACACTGTTCTGCTTTTGTGTAATCTTTATAGTAATAGAGCTAATTCAATAATATTCACACTGCCAAGTGAAGAAGCCCATAATGTAAAACTCAATTACCTTTTCTATTCCTTTTCTCAGTTGCTCTTCTGCTGTGCTTACTCTTTTATCTTTTTCACTGTAAACAGGTAGCTTATTTAAATTTAATAGACACCACTGCCTTCCTCGTTTCCTTTTTTTTCCCTTTGAACCTTCTAGACACTCTCATGAGATGTTCATTCACCTTTGTGTAATACCATAGTAATAGTAATATGAGGAAAAAAAATTAACGATTGCATGCAAGCTATACTAAAGGCCTAATGAACACTTTGTTTTTAAAGAATGTCACTTGGATTCCTAACTGCACTTTGGTAAATTATACAAATTAAATATTCATTACTTTGTACTTCATTAGTTCACATTTGGAACACTTTTTCTTCATTATAGTAGCCTGGGGTAAAGGTTTTTTAATATGGTTTATTCTGTTATTTTTCAGAAAATCTTTAGTTAAAATGTTAGAGGAAAGTTGTATTTATTCCACAACAGAACAGAACATCCATATAGTCCAGAGACTGAGAATTTTCTCCCACAAGAATATTATGTAGGTTCAGAAATTGTTCAGACTTCTTATTTCAATAACCAAAGTAACTAAATATTTAAACTGACTCTTGCAGTAAGTTTGCTTACTGATCATATCCCCTCTCAGAAAGAATTACAATTTCATCAGCATGAGCGATGCCTGTGAAGCACAAAGCATGTATTCTTGCACAAAGCACTGTTGCCTTGCATTGCTTGTAGTCAATGCTGCCTGTGTCTCTTCAGGGGGTTTATTTGGTGCAGGAGGCAGATGCTGCTCACCAGCCTTGAGAAAGTGGAAGGAGTTACAAGGAGGGTGGCAGCTGGGGGTTCAGTAGCCCTGATTCCCCCTGAGATAAGGTGGCCATGAGATTGCCTCTACCCCACAAGACCCTGGCCAATGCAGAGAAGTTCTTGCAGCTATTTGAAACATTGGAAGGATGTTAGCTGAATGAAATCCCTTAAAATGTTTAGTGCCTCTGATTTGCTTTCCTCACATGTTCCTTCATCCTCAGACATGGTTTCTGGGGATACAGTCCATCTCCAGAAAGCCTCCTCACAAGCTGTGCAACACTTTAAAACAGAAAAGCATTTTTTATTTTGATTGTTTATGGGCATTAAGCCATGTCAAACCTTGTTGTTCAGATCTGAAACTAGGGAAGCTGGCAATTTCAGCTGAATTTCAGATGCACTGGAGGGAGGGGATTCATTAAAATAAAATCTTACAAGAGCTTGGGTTTAGCTTGTTGGTTTTCAGTGAGCACACAGTTGTTAGATGTAAAGGAGAGACTCCTGACCTGGTGATTAGTAACTACACAAAGAGAAATAATTTGCTTTGTAGCTCAGCTGTCATATTGCTCCTTGCCAGGAGAAATAGTCTTTTAATTCTCTTTGCAAGTAGCCCTCAGCAACAGAATGTGTTTGTGTGAATGATGGGATGAAGTGAGTGTGTTGGCCTACCCATACATTATCCTTATCCATTGATAGGGCTGTGGAGTGCTGAGCTGCACATGTTGAATGCTTAAGACCCAATGTAGGGTCAAGTGTAAAGCAGAGCTTTACAAAACTTCACAAATGCAGGGTTGAAAATCATGGTCCATGTGACTTCACTGAGGTTACCGAGGGAACCCATAGAAGAACTATGAAGAATTACTGTCTTATGATTCCTCTTCTTCTCCATCAATAGCAATTTTTTATCTGCTCTTCTGCTAAAACACTTTGTTGAAATAAAGTGTGATGGTTTGAGTTGCTGCTATAGGATGCAGGAATATCCCTGTGTTTAAATGAGATTGTGACCACTTTAGGTCCTCATCCTTCCCCAGCCAGCAGGTACTGTGCACATTTTGGCAAGTCAGCTATTCTTGTGCCTCTGGCAGTACAAGTGGAAAACTGGAGAGAGAATAGGACACTGCTGAAAAGAAACAGGTGCATCTGTACTAGGTTAATAAATCAGAAACAGGCAAACATTAAATCTGAACAGTGTCCAGCTCTCTGTGTGCCTGCATTTTGCTGCATACTAATTTTCTCTTTTTTTTTTTTTTGTGAGAACTACATCAAACATAAATCAAGTTCTATCTCAGAGACTGCATGAAAATCAAATCATACATGGATCTTGTTTTATTTGCTGAGAACAGGCATCTCCAGACTATGTTTAGAGCTTCTAGGGGATGCAATTGAAGAGGTATAAATTAAGATAAGACGCTGTGTTACCAGTCACTGTTTCTTATACAGGTAGTTGTATTAAGAGCAATAAACAAGCACCACTTTGAAAGGTTAAGGCAATAGCCAGGAATGGATCAAAAGTGCAGCATTCTTGGCCATTGCATGTTTTATTAAGCAGCTACATGGTCCACCGGATAGTTATTTCCAATTTAGCTGGACAGGTTGCTTTGTTATGAGACAGCCCATGAAAGGCATGTAGTCCATAGCTTCTTTAGCTTCTTGAAAAAGGCTCCTTTTAAAAGTTGTGTTGCTGTATTGTTGGTGTCCTTTCACATTGTGCACACACATGCAGACCTGAAGCCTAGGCAGAACTCCCTCGCTAGTCAGGGGATTCAGTTCCTCATTCCCTGTGTCCTCTGCTTTAATGGACTGTAGCACTGGTTTATTCCTGGTTGCCTTTTCCTAAACCTTTCACCCTTGGGGCCAATGTCTCATTCACTGACAAACTTCAGAGTAATTCCCTCCAAAATATGTCCATATTAGTCCCCAGTTCAGTGTTGCCTATCAGTTCGCATTTGTGCACATCTGTGTGTGCTTGTCGGGGTGAGAACTCTGGCACACATTATCCTCTGATCTGTGTCCAAGTTTGCCTCTCAACAGACCTATGTAGTTTGTTCTGATTCAGAGGCTGTGGATTAATTTCCAGGCATACAGTGCAGTAACTAAGGGATTTTGGTCCCTTTGATTGAGTCAACAAAGCTGGCCATATGGACATACTCTGGAACTACAGTTTTTTACTTCAGGAAGATATGAAAAAAGCAACCATAGGCAGTGGCCGACATCTACACACAGAATTTGCCCAGGGTTCTAAAACATGCTTCTTAACTGAGCTCCTCTTCCAGTGACTGAAGAGCAGTGCTTCTCTCTTGCTTCAGCCAGCCCTTCAACCCAATGTCTCCCATATAATGAGTCCTGAGGAGTCCTGGCCTTGTTCTCCTGAAGGTCTTTGGGGAGGACATTCACCTGAAGTGAGAAGATGGCTCACTTTAACTCCATTGGTGCTAAAGGACTCATCAACATCACAGTATGTTGAACATAGTCAGATTTCCCCAAAAAACAGTGACTAGTTATGAACTTTGAATAAAAGTGACCATTCAACACTTATGAAGATGGCTTCACTAGTGGAAGTAAGAGGATTGTATGTTTAATGCAGGAAACGCAATGTGTAAATAAGAACATCTGATGATACAAACATTAACATACAAAATTAATATCTTCTTGTCACAGTTTGAGACTTTTAAAAAATCCAATTTCCAAATTTCCAAGCCCCCTCCCACAATTTGCTTCAGTGTGAGAGGGTTTTTCCAGACATAACACATCTACTAGCATGGGGAAATTATATCAAATTTATTGCTACACGATAAATACTATAATACATTATATACAACAATTCTAACTATCTCTCCTATGGTAAAGCAATGTATTTACATTAGATCAAGTCCCTCCTTTCCCTCCAATAAAAGTTCAGAAGGAAAGAAGAAAAGGTCTTTTCCACTCTCAGGGCAGCAGTGTCTGTCCTTTTCAAGGCAGCAGACATAGCTGGAGTTGTCGTAGCTGGAAAATCTCTCTCTCTTTACTACAATACAGGGGTTTTTGCTCACCCTTCTTGGCCCTTCAGCTCCAACCGAAGGTCTCATCTATGGGCCTCGAGAGAAACAGCTTGTTATCACCACAGTCGACATTCACGAGATACAGGGGTAAAAGCTCAAAGTCTTTAATCCTCCACTCTGTGGACAGACTCTCGGGAGACTCCTCTGGGGATTTCCACCCCTCCTCCCCAGGGTCAGAACGTTTAGGGGCTCTCAGTTCAGTTTTTGCCCCAAGCATTCTACCAGAGCTCCTTTGCTCTGTCTCAAACTGCCAACGTGGCAAAGGGTGGGGGGAAAGGAAGACAACTTCCCTCGCATTCCTTCTGGCCATCCTGGTCCAACTCCAGGACATCTCTGCATTCCAGAACTCCCTTCAAATGGAAGTCCATCCCCTCCTTCCAAAAGGGGTCTCAAGGGTTTGGGGAAATAAAGCCAAGTCTCACCCCAAACAGTCTCTACTAAGCTTAGTCCTCTCTTTCTCTCCATCGGACAGCTCTGTGTCTCTCAGCTTGGCTCCATGCTGTCTTTGCTGCTTCCCTCTTATCTTCTTGGCTTTCAGCCACAGCTCTCTACTCAGTGCTACTTATGCTGCCACTTCAGTGTCTCTGGCTGTCCACTCACAGCAAAGAAACTTCCCCCAGCTTTCTTGGCCACAGTACTCGGCCCAGTTTGACACTGTTCCAAGTTTCCACAACCCCAACCGGGGGCTGGGGGGGCCTTGGCCCCCAGCGGAGCTCCCTGGCCCCTCTCTCCTCGTGGTCTCAAAACATGGCTACCTCTCTTCCAACTTATCTCTTCTTTTCTGGCCTGTTGTGATATGTTTAATTTTGCAGGGGTGCTGACTGGGTCAACACCAAGAACACCACCCCCTGAAGTTATCCATTTTCTAACTCCAGGGGAAACCCCTTTTTAACCCACGACACCTCTGCAAGGCCCTTACATAGCTTGAGGCAAAACTCAGGATGGTTAACAATCCCCTTGAGTGTATTATCCAACAAGAAGACCTGTGTTCATTAAATATTTTTATTATTAGTTGAGATTGCCTACACTCTAGAATACAGCTGTAATTGACAGCTAAAGTTGTGATTCCTATTGCATTCTCTCCAAATAAAACAAAATCCTAAAATAATATAATACTGCAGCTATATCTAATCACAACCATGCAGAACAATAGGAATTCTGTGCTAATTTCACTATGCTTTTAACATGTTTGAAAATGGTGTGGCCTAGGACAGATCTTGTACTTCATCATGAGTGTGCAGGAGAGATGGGAATAATGGCATGGCACCATGAGATGGTTTATAGCCATCTCATTGGTGATGCCTCATTTTACTGAAACGGAACAGAGCATCCTGGCTCCCTGCATATAACTTTTCCTTGAAGAATGTTAATGGTTTCTTGTTCTGTTTCAGGTCGTTTTCAGACCCCAGTAACAATCAGCTCTGATACTCTGAGCGGTAAATGAGAAGGAGATAGGAGGGAAGAAATTGGCCTACCCAGGGCAAATGTTATGCAGGAGAGTCATAGAGTTAGAGGAGAAGAAAAATACTTTAAAAAAAAAAACCCAGCAAAAAATCATCTAAAAATGACCTATGATATTTGATGTGGGGTAGTACAGGAGGATAAAAACTAGAGACAGAGGGGTGGAGCCCAAAAAGGATTTAGGATTGGCAGCAGGCTAAATACTGGCCCCAAGGCTACATTCCCATATGATGCTGACGGGTCTCACCTCTCCACAGGCAACCAACATGTGGCTGAGTATTACTGGCATTCAGGAAATATAAAACAATGTGTAGGGACTTGTCTAACTTGACCAATAGGTGTGCAAAAGACAGGATGCCTCTTAACCCTGACCTTCTCTGAGGTGCAGGTGCTTTGGAGTGGACATCAGGGAAATGCCTCTGGGCTTTGCTGAGCCTTATCCTTGAACATGCTCCTGTGCCAGCCTTGTCCTACAAAATCCAGGTGAAGGGTTATGCAATAGCTCAGCTCTTGGACCCATCCAGAAGAAAAGTGTGAGATCAGATTGCAATTTCTCTGTTGTAGAATGGAAATGCAGATACTAATCTGCAAAGTTGTAAATACTGTACTGCAATTAGTATGTTTTTCTGCACTCATCTCAGTGCTTTAAGGTTAAATTTTTCTTTGTTTCCTGAGCCTATGACAACTACTTAAGATACTAACACTTCAGTTTTACTATTAAAACACAGAACAAACAATATGTATTTTTCTACATTTGCAAGCCCTTCTGACTAAGAGTCTTGTAAAGTAATGATGAATCTCCCCAATTTTTTAATTTCTCTTTACTCCTGCAAAAAATTCTCACAGGTATAAATTAGATGAGGCCAGGGACACATTTGTAATATCCCATCTTTTCCTGGTAACAATAGGAAATCAGAGAAGTCCCTCAAGCAGAGTGCATTAAAGGTGGCAGAACAAAGATCTTGAAGAGACCTCATCAAACACAGACAATATTCAGCATTAATTCAGTGTCCATTTTAATTTGTTGCAGATGGACAGGAAATAAGGCCTGAGTGACAACTTTATTTGGTAAGTCATACACTGCTGAAAATTTTATGAAATGATGCAACATATGTGCAAAACAGTGGGGCTTTTCATTAGCAATGCTTGATTAAGATACAGTGAAAATGTAATTTTCATTAGCTATTTGTCAATAAAAGGCATGAAAAATAATTGAGATTAAAACCTTGCTCTGCATAATTCTGCCTTTGTGTTTGCAGAAGAACCCTTATCACAATACCTTTTAATAATATGGAACACCTATTGCAGCATTTGTTTTGTCCCATTATGCTGGGAATACTAATTGTTCTCTTCATTTTGCCTTCAGCCAAAGCTCCCATTTGTGATGTGGAGCATTATCTTTTCCAGTATTCTTACATCAGTGGTGTCTATGAAACATCTGGCAGTTGCTGTGGACACTTTTTTAGCCAAAGGTGCATTTTCACATGCAGACTCTCAATTGCTTTCATAAAAGCTGGCATGTGTGCAATGGCTTGTGTCCCATGAAAGGACATTTGTATTGTATCTTATGCTGAATTAAAACCAGCAGAGAGAGTCAGAGATAAAAAAGGTGAGGAGAGTGCACAGCCCTAGGGCGCTATAATGAATATCATTCTCATGGAAAATGTCATTACTGCTGGCATTTTAGATTGAAAATAGGAAAAGTTATAATAAACCTCTCTCATAATAATAGTAATAACAATCCTTTAGAATAATTTTTAAATTAACCTTATTAGTAAATTCATTTAGGTTTAGTTATTTCCCTGATTCCCAGCAGAGGAATTCTTTAGAGGGCTAACGCCAGCAATGTGTTTCCTCCTTTTCTGACAGCTTTCCTTGAACTCTACATGGAAATCAATTTACCTCCTCATTCTTCATAGAGGTGGCAGCTTCTACATAGAAATACTCCTTTAAACAGAAGCCAATTAAAGGGCTGGCAAACTGTTTTCAGAAAAGAAAGCTGCCTGTTCCAAAGCACTGAATACCAGAGCCAACTACAAAAGAAAAACCAAAAAACAATTTTGTTTTTCCAATTTAAAAGCAAAACCATCCTGGTGCAAGATGCTTCTAAGTGACATGGGGCTAAAGGAAGACACCATAGTTAAATACAGAATAATAATTTTTCTTGGCTTTCTGTAGTAGCACACAATTATCTGTGAGTAATGCTACAAAGCAACCAGTGAGCAGGGCACTTAATAAAACCCAAACAACTGTCACATGTAGGTTATAAGGTTATTTCTCAAACATAAATAAACTGGAAATCCATCCGATGCCGATGGATGGAATTTGAGAAAGTGCTATGAAGTTTACCACAAAATAAAAAATGAGTTTCACATGCTATTTTATTTCTCAAGGGCATTTTGCTAAACATATGCATATTTTGTCACAGCTTACCCACAAAAAAAAGAAATTGGTATCACAGGGATTTTAAAGATGAAGTGTTCTTTAATTGCATGGTATATTATTTTTTATTATATAATCACAACAAAAATGACAATTATGCAATGATGCAGCTCATCATTGAGCTTTTGATAGCTTTTTCCTGATTCAAAATAGTGTAGGTAAATTTTATTATTGCCTCATGGAATATAAAACTGAAACACAAAACTCAGTGTCAAAGGCCATAATGATTTACTGGTTCCCTAAGTGAAGCATCCAAATCCAAGTCCAGTGCAGTAAGTGAGTAGCTGGGCTTCAAAGATAATATTCTCCTGCAGATCAGCATTTGGCTGCCACCCTTTGTGCCTTTTGAGCTCAGCAGAGGCTGCAGATGTTCAGCATCTCTGAAAACCAACATTTCCTGATTCACATTTTAGGCACTCAAATTCAAGCCTCTTGTTTTAAATTAGACTCTTAAAATTTCCTGGAGGGGATGTCTGAATGAGTCAGGAGCAACAAGCCCACTACTTTAACCGCTGACCAAGGGCATGCAGAACAGCCCTTGTGCCAAGGGTCCCTCGGTATTGGTTTTCCCAGGGGCTGCCCTAACTTCCAGGGACCTACATCCTAATGGCACTGTCCTGATGGTATCTGCCACAATTCAGCTGAACATATGAAGTCAACTTTTCACCAAACACTTTGGCTTCCTATTTATGCTGGACTGGCATGGGGAAGTGTTGCCTCTATTTACGATAAAGGCAAATATAGCCTGAGGCCTGGCTGTCTGGAATTCCGCTTTTCACCTCATGATCGTCCATGGCAACTGGGGTAGTATTGAGTGCTGGTGCTAGCAATCCTTGTATTTCAGTAGGTCCTCTAAAGAAAGAAGCCTCCATGTTCTTGGAAGCAACCTAAATTCAGGTGCCTTTCCAGCCAGTGGGATGTAGGATACTTCCTTTCTCTGAGATGGTGAGGGGAGTTGGGAAGGATCTCATTCCAATTATCTTTCAGTCTTTTGCCTTTAAAAGGAGAGAGAACTTTGTGCATTTTATTAAATTGCACCGAAGTAAGTCACTAGGGCACCTTTGGTGAATCTAAAAATAAATGAAATAAAAATTGCTTTTGAGAAGGCTATCAGAATGCCAGCCATGCATAGGTCTGTCCCTGAATACTATGTGGCATGAAGTTATGCAGCACTGATTTGAATCTTCTCAGAGACAAGATAGGGAAACCATCTTAACAGATGGCACTTGTGCAGCCCAGAATAACCAGGCTGCCTCTGGTACAGGTCTGCTGGTCTCTCCTCCCTGTGCTCCTCACAGAGGGTCACTGTGAACACTGCTGAATCACATCTCCCTGTAACATGTCATTTTGACACTGTACAGAATTCAATAAAGCAAAAGGTCTGATGGGCCCACCAGATACCCTAAAAATGGTAAATGACAGAGGGAGGGAGGAGCCTTAATCTTCAATGCCCACAAGCTCCTGTTTATACAGCTGCAAAGGGAAAACAGAAGTCCATAGGAAAGCCGATTTCCTAATAAGATGAGAAAGTACAATGTTACAGAACCTTCCAAGCATTCTTTCAGTGTGCTATGTATATCTTTAGGAGTGCAAGCAATAGAAAGAGAGGGAGACAAAAGGGGGTTCAAGGAGGAGGAGAAAGAGACCCACCTCTGCAATTCTCTAGGCCCTCCACCTTGCCACAGATGCTTTGGGCTCCACACCATTGATACCTGTAAAACCCTGGAGCTGAAATCCAAGCATGAATAATAAGGACTTTTTCAGCACTATACCGTTTCAGACACCCACATACAATGCACATTGTGAATGATTGCCAGGATCAATGAAGAGATCTTGCCATGGCCTCCACAACCAACAGGGTAGAACAGGAACTTCCTGTGCCCTTGGGAGCTCCCGTTTTGATTAAACATCTGAGAAATTTCCCAAAAGACTACTACACTCAATCAATATGACATTGCTTCAACTAATGAAAATCTTTTAACATTCAACATCCTTTGAATCATGGATTAGAGAGGGCAGGTTAGTTCAGATACTGAACTACATTTTAAATTACATAATTGTCTAGTAACATCACTGTACATATTAGAACACCTATTTTCAATGGAAAACTCCAATGTTCTTGAAATTCTATTTTAAAAGCTGTAAAAACTGATTATTTTAGTATTTTGAAGTATTTTGAAAGCTTAAACAAGCTTTCAGGCTTGCTAACGTCAGTCAAATTCAATTGCATATTCTTTAACATAGAAAAATAAATGAATACATCATGTAATTATTACTGACACCCAAAAATCTTGAAGTTAAGGCAGTTATAGCATAACTACTTACACGACTGTATTTATTGTGAGATTGTGGATATTTCATTGTCAGTAAAATATTTTTCTATCATATGAAATATGTATATTTCATTATATAAAACAAATTTCTAAAGGAAATTTGATAAAGGCAAAGTAATTAATAAATTTTCTAGTCTTTACTTTCCTTTTTTAGATTACAAAAAATCTTACCTGAGGTTTTGTTACTGTACTAACTGTTCACATATTTAATGTTTGTATTTTATTTTCCTTGTGTGACAATTAAAATGTTGTGGCTTACAGGAATGTGTTAGATATACTGGTAAGACGCTGCCAAATATTTTCACAAAATTCTCATGGAAAGCTCTAATGTGTAAAATTCTTCTTATATTGTAGCCTATCACACTAACATTTACAAAAGCATTTTAATCCAAGTCCCCCACAACTAATCTTAAGTTTGAAATTAGTAGGTTGTATCATTGACTGAGGTACTATATTTTTACCAAACTATGAGGGACTAACTTTTTTGGAGTAAAAGCTTAAAAGGTCTTAAGAATTAAGTTTGAGTTTGGGTTTTGTTTGTTTTGGAGTGGGGTGTTCTTAAGGAAAAGAAAATGAACAGAGAGAAGATGATGCTGAGCCCAGTTTTTGCAGCTAAAGTGGGTATTGGCATAGGAAGGTCATTTCCTATCACAGTGTTTATATTACAGAATCACAGAATGGGTCAGGTTGAGAGGGATCACAGTGGATCATCTGGTCCAACCTCCCTGCTCAAGCAGGGTCATCCTTGAGCACCTGGCACAGAATTGCATCCAGACGGCTCTTGAATATCTCCGGTGAGGGAGACTCCACAACTTCTATGGGCAACCTGTTCCAGTGCCTGATCACTGCACAGTAAAGAAATTCTTCCTCATATTCAGAAGGAATTTCCCATTCATCAGGTTCTGCCTGTTGCCTAATAAGTCTAATAAGACTGACACAGGTAAAAAAAGGTGAACTTTATCCTAAAATCATTAGATCTGCATTTAAATTTCAGGAATTTTTCAGATAAGATTGAGAACCAAGAATAGTTGGGGTTATGCCTTATTTTTCAGCTGTATGCATTCTGTAAAGTAAGTTTTATTTCTCTTTTTTTTTTTCTGTGCAAAATGCATATTTTAGAATGTAAAAAAAAAAAGGGGGAGAAAATATTTTCCATATTTATACTAAATGCTGTAACTCATGGACTCCCAGCATTTTGTATCTCAGCTTCCGCCTCTAAACATGTTCTGAGATAAAATACCAGATATGAATCAGATTGAGATCCAGGTCTACTTTACATATTTGGAAGAACTGTAGAGAAAAGGCTGGGAATTGAAGGGCACATCTGACAACTCTTTTGGGGAAGCTCCCTGGAGAGGTGGAGGAAAAGGAAAACTCTTAGATGTTCAAATCAAAGGGATTTTTCTGCCTGAAATAAAGTAAATGTAAGCATACAGATTATTTTCATGAATTAAAATGGTTAGAATATCAACTGCAAGCAGACCTGATTTGATCAAGAGATCACTAAATTCAAACTTTTTTGGCCCTTACATCAAATGAACCACAAAGAAGCAGTACCTTTTCCCTAATTACAGTTACAACATAACTTGAACACAATTTTTTGTAGAACAGTGTCAGCTATAACTTACCACATACAAAAAAAGGTGTTCTCTAAAAAAATAATGCAAGTCTATATCAGGGAATTGTACAGATCACACCTTGGCTGTCAGCCTAGACATGATCTATAGATATATCAAATTCTTCTCATGGGGAAGTATTTTATGTCATGTCAAATTTTGCCTGGCCCTGTACAAGGATACAAGTCAATGCAAGAAGCATTGTACTCTGAATTTAATTTCTTTTATGGAGCTAGGTAAAAGACTATCTTACCAATAAGCAGCACTTCCCAGCTGTCTTGGACCCTGTAAGACCATTCATTGCTGGTCTAACAACCTCATGTTTGTTCTGCACTACATTCTTGCTGGACTTTCAGTCAGAGTGTCTCTCCAAGTCCTTGAAAACTGCAGTAAGCATGAACCACGAATGTTTAACAATGAATACTGTAAAAATCTGGGATAGATGAAATAGAGGAAGGAAGAACAAAAGAATCATTAGGACAATAAGGTGATGAAGACATAATAAAATAGATAAAAATGTAAATAGGAAACAGACAAATACTCATATTTAACTTCTGCAGCAAAATCAGTAGCAGCATAATCAGGTCATCATAGGAACACAGTTATGAAGCCTTTGTACAACACTCACACAGCTGAAATTCAAGGGACATCTCATCATTGGTTCAGGTCCACAACATGGAATTTGCTAGCATTGTGAAAGGCACATGTGCAACAAATACATCGCCTCCTTTCCTCCACCCATACTGACAGTGTCCAACGCCAAAGCCGCTTCACTGTGACTGAGGGATATTTTGAGAAAAGTCTTCTGCAGGGTAGAGTTGACACTGTGGAAACACAAAGTCTCACAGGTCTCAGAGCTTTTGCAGCTCTTTTTTTTTTTTTAAAGGCTATGTTACCTTAATTCTATTAATTTGCCTTTCTTACATATGTTCCTGTTCAAATGCCTCTGATCTGTCCTTTTTCCTCCAACAGCAGAGGCAGAAACTGTGAGGATTAAGACCATCAATTTCTCACTATTGACTGATGCAGAAGATTTTAAGCACGGACCTGATATGCAAGTGGAAATAGGCTTGAAGAATATGAGGTAAAACCACACAAGAATATGAAGTAAAAATATCCTACTTTTCTGTGTAGCTGAGTAAACAGTCTCCTGGTTAAAATAACTTTTTCCTCATAACACTGCAGTTTTCCATTATAAAACATATCCTTCAGTGCCAGTTTTCCCACATGTCACATCAAGAATTTCAGTTTGCCTGTGAAACATGGCTAGTGAATACACCTGTGGAAAAAAGCAACCCTGGAGCACTAAATAGGTTATCAGGTCACTGTTAAGCTTAATTCTCACTTGTTCTTTCTCCTTTTCAAAATTTCACTTCAAAAGTTTCTATCAGCTTACAGATTTAATTAATTATTTTTTTTATTTATTTAATGTTTATAGTTGTTAAGGCTTTTAGTGGAATAATTTTAAAATATGCTTTCAGGGTCACTTTATTTCTATTAAGCTTTTAAAATAGATTAAATCCAGGGTCTCTGCTTTCTGAATACAAAAACAGATCTTGCCTGTGAAGCCAAAAACAATTTAAAACATATGAAATGCAGTAGAATTAATCTGTCCAGAACCAAAAGAAAGACTGTATTTATAGCAGCTGATTTATTTGTTTGATATACAGTATGTGCTCTGGTTTATAATTTTAAGGTGTGTGAAAAGGGTCACATTATATATTACAAAAATAGTGAGGCAATGATTTACAAGACTTCACATTGTGCCTATTGACCTTCTCAATAAGAAAGGTTGGTGGTTGTAAGAGCACTGAAAAATTAAACCCATGGGAGTCAATTTAATGTAGTATAAACCCTTTAACAACCAGCAAAATAGCCATATCAGCTGTTTTATCTGCAGGTTATGTTTCAGTTGTAAAATGCAGTTTTTAATAAAAAGTGCACAAGCTTTCTTTGTTCTACAAAGCTTGTGTTTCCTCCTCTGCTGAAGCGTAGGATCCCTACCTTTCTTGTGGCAAAAATAGAAGTATTATGTTATAACTGGTCCCCTCAGTGGGAGAAGAAAGAAAACAAAGAAAGAAACTGCTTAACAGCAGCGCAAGTCATTTTGTCTAGTTTCCTCCTAAAAATTAATCTCTGAGCTCTGAAGAAAAGATGTACATCTGTTGATCCTTTGTTGTGGACAAATACATTAGTCTGTCCACAAGGAAAACTATATTAGTCCATGTACAGCTTGAAATAATCAATACCTAGACTTAGCAATTGGGCAATGCTTCATGTTAACACACTCACTGTGAAAACAAGAGGTTAAGGGCAAGAAATCTCTTTTAATTATCAGAACTGTGTGTCATGGAGATTACAGAAATAATGGCATTTGAACACATCTAAGGCACTGTCAGGTAAATGAAAGACAAAACCCATTCAAACTGTGATGTTCCTTATGATTTACCTCATTTTTTGCAGGATTATCTGGCTGCCTCAGTAACTTGCAGAAATGGAAGCTGGCAAGAAAGATAAAATCTTATCTTTGGTTTATCATCCCTAGGATGTTCACCTCATCCACTTTTTGTAAAGAATCAGACAGAAATCAGCCTAGAGGTACACAGAGATGGCTGAAGCTCTCTTCTAAAATGAAACAAATGCTATCAGCAAAACTATGCAGCTAACATATCAGGTATTCTGATTCTGGCTTATACCTTAGGATGGGCCTTCCAGAGAGAAAGTTAATGGCAGATAGGCAATATTGGAGATATAACTAGCACCTTTTGACATCTGGAAGGGTGCTGTGGTGTATTTTGGTTTTCTTAACGAAAGAGGGCCTTTCTTCTACCTGCTACTATAATGATTGGTGAAATGTGGAAGCTCACTAAAGGTTCATGCATTACACTAGAATTTATTTTACTGATTAAAGTAGCAAGTGGCAAGATAGTTAAGAGCAAGAAGATTGGTGTTTGTGCAGAAGCATATGAGAAACACAAATTAGACGATCTGCATAATACGCTCTAGTGGAAGTTCCTTTTCAATTTAGCTCATCTACATGGAAAGTTCATTATGGTATTTCCTTTATAACTTACATCTCTTCCAGAGTAGCAGAATAAAACAATTGATGGTGCAGTAGTAGACATCTTTTTTTACATCTTCATGTGAGAGATGGGTAAACATTCTGTCTGTAATTCTCATTCCAGTTACGTATTGCATATGAAAAGAATGGATCTCTTCAGAGTGTGTTTTAAGCCATAGTTTGGTGTGCTATGTACTGTACACTCTCCACACATACATTTTAAGTCCTACTCAATCTGTTGATTATAATGCCCTGGAGAGACAAAATGTGTTAATATTTCAGCACTGTGCCCTATTAACGGTTAACAATTTCGTCGGAACATGATATTCCCATACTGATAACCAATGAGCTGAAGTAGCAGGGTTGATTGTATTAGCTTGCCAAAAAAATATAGGCACAATTGCTGGAGCCTTGATAATGGTTAGAATTAAGGAAGTATCATAAAATAATAGATATCTCTTTGTGCATTTCCTGATTCTAAGATATTTGTTGGATCTGAGAAAACCCCATAAAAGACAGGTGAAAACATCTATTACGTCTAGTCAGCATTAGCAGCAGGAGAGCAGGCTGTACTATTGCTGGGACATGAGGAAAGCAAATCTAGATGAAAAAAATTCCCAATTGCTAAGGATGTTTTTCTAAAATGCACATGTGTTTGTCATCCTAGTGAAGCAAAACTAAGTTAAAATGCTACTAAAGTGGTGGTTTCAACACCAGCTTTGAAGAAGTGCACATGGCCATCTCAAAGAAAAGATGAGAGGAAGTAGACTCCTAAATTCTTTACCATACTGATAAATAGTATTTTAAGACGGTTATCAAAGAAGTATTTTCCTTCTCCCTTCTCTGTTAGCTCAGAATTTTCAAAGAAGCGTTCAAGTGGTATCTAAATCTTTGCAAAGCAGAATCAACCAGTATATCCCTAACATTGTCTGGAGTCAAGTGAGCAATGAAAGAGGTCTTATTTGTTTTGAAAGCTCTGTCTAAATGTGTCCAGAGGTAGGTTTACAACCTTTTATACCTGAGTTCCCTACGTTGCAAGCACTTAAATATAACTCCCCAAAACCTATCAGAAAGGCATTCAGCCTGAACTGCTTAGGTCAAAGATTAAAGAGAGAAAACAGGGCAAAAGGAACTCCAGAAGAGTTGTATTAAGGGTCCTGGTGTTGCTGACCATATGACTTGTGGAAATAGACTATTTCTAATCATTTGCTGTCCTGTCACCACAGGAAGCTCATTCTAGACCTTATGAATTTTCACAAACCACTGCAGACCAATCTTGTGGAAGGTCATGTAAAAAAGTTCAATAATGAAGCAACTGAGACAGTATCCTGACATTTGTGATAATAAATATTATCAACGACATCAGCTAGAGCTCAGAGAAACATCTGAATTTCACATGTCAAACCTGCTAGTGAGACGTGCTGGAAAATCTTTTAGACTGACATTTTCCTGGGAGAGACAATCAGCTCCAGAAATCCTTGTGCCTTGAACATAATTCAATATTGTCTCTATCCTTCTTCTTCTTGATCACAGAAATTAGAGCTGGAAGAGACCTCCAGGTCGCCAGGCTGCTATACATTTTCAAGCCTGTCCCAGTGCTCAATTAATGAGAGAAAGTCCATGCAATGACACTTGTACCATTTCTTTCAGGAGACAATTTCATACCCTTAAGAGAGGGGAAAAAAACTCTCTTGCACGATTCTTCAATGGCCCCTAACAGCAGTGGCTGGTAATATAAAGTGCTGCTGTACTGAGAGCTGGAAGCAAATTACATCTGCTTTACAATTTCCAGTGGTGTAACTTAAGTGAACACAATGTGGAGTGACATACAATCTGGCCCCTAGGATTTCACTTAAGAAAAGTGCTGTAGCAATTGAATGTCTCTACTTTTTGTTTCTCTTTTCACTTCTTTTAGAGATGCTGTCCATCTGTGAAGTCTAAAGCCCTTGCAGGAGTTTTAGTCATATATCACATCAACCAACTGAGCAGAGGTAGAAAAGTCTCAAGACTGTTTTGACTAAGATATTTCCAAGAGCACAGCACTGGTTTCTTCAAGGACTTTGCAAACCAATAAATAAGAGTGATAAACATACAGGAGTGGAAATAAAATAGAAAAATCACTTTAGATCTGCTAATAGCCATCTTCCAGTCTATAGCAGCAAACCTCCTACTAAAGTCAAGATAAAGGATTCAAAAATAGGAAAAGAAAAAAAAAAGCCGATGTTCGACATTGCAACCAATACACTGAGTAGAATGAGCTTAATAAATTATATCCTGTTTGTGTTCCCCAGTCACAGTTATATTTCCTATGTCCCTGAATCCATAAACAATTCAGGTTATGGACATGGAAATCCTATTCAAACTTACAAACGGCTTCAGTTCTCCTAATTTCAAAGCATACCTCTTTCTTATGGTTTTTGACACAAGCTGAACAAAATATGAGATATGGGAAGATAATCACAAGCAATTGAGTCTCCATAATTAGTTTCCAAAGGTTCACATTTGTCATTGAGCTGCAGTGGCTGGCTGTATGTGTATATGTCACCTAATCCGTAGGTGGAACATAAAAGCATTAACTTAAATCATTGCAAAGGTCAGAGTTGCAATTTGTATAAGTAGCATTGAGATGAGGCTCAGTAAAATAAAATATTTATTTCCTATACAAACCACCTCAATAATTTCAGCTCACACATTTTACTCCTCACTTTTAACAGACAAGGAGCATTCACGCAATTAGGTAGCACAGTTTATCTGCCAGCTGGTAACTCCTTACATCTCAGTAATTTGGTTTCTAGCAATAGCCCTGTTATATCCAGAGTCTGGAAGAAGCAGGGGGCAGGCTTCTCATAGACTGAATGCTATGAAACCTTTACAAAAAGAGAGCATGGAGCATTTCTTACTCTTCTTAATCTGACACATCTTTCCAGCCCAGTGCTCTCACATAAGGGACTGAATCATCCACTGAGCAAGAAGGGTCAGCCAATACCTGCATGGCTTGCTCTCACATAGCTTTGTGCCATGAACACTAAAGCATATCTGGTTTGTTTATTTATAAATCAGTGAAGGTATGCAAGGTGAGTAATCAGAGCCAAATAAAACCTGCTGGTTTTACAAATTGGGATTACTGGCTGAAGTTTTCTCATTTAGCCTCTAAACACTGAGGCAAGACTTGGGATAGCTTTAGTGATGATTACCATGCCACAAGGCAAACTGTCTAATCTGCTATAACCAGGGGTTAAAATAATACATACTCTGTATTGAGTAATTGCTATAAATGCCTTGAGGTGTAAAAGTATTGTCTGAGATGTTGTAAATAATGTGGCTGGATTTAACTGCAACTTGATACATCTGTTCTGTTTGGGGGGGTTTTTCTAAGCAGCCTGGCCCCAAGTGTCTTTTCAGGTCTGCTCTTCAGTCAGTGTAAGCCATAAAAGAAACAATAGTTCCATGTGCAGTATACAAACATCTGGGTCAGTCTGAGAGCAAAGCTCAACTGAAGGATATAAATGAAGTATATTACTATGATAAATAAAAGTAGTCTACAGTAATACAAACAAGCTTGACTGATAGCAAGTACATTTCCAAGACACAGGGTCAAGCACTGTGCATCAGCGAGGCTGAGGAGCTAAATGAGATGCACTGCTGCAAGCAACTTAAGAGATAAAGATCCCCAAACAGGCTATAATAAAGTCATCTTGACAGTATACTTTCTGTTCCTATTTTCAAATCTTTGCTGTCACTGTCAAAGGAAGTGCTATTTCTTTCCTGTTATGACTTTTTTTCCACAGGCACCTTGAATTGGTAGTCTTTGTTTAGTTTCATCATTGCAGCTTGGTCCCCTATTTCATTCTTTCATCTCTGCAATACTTACGGTGAAACAAATGTTCTTTAAAAAAATACCTGAGTTTCTTTATCTATAGTATACCAACATTCAAAGTTTGTATTTAGAAGACACATCCTTTGGAAATATACAGCAGGAGTCATTCCTGATGGAACCCTTACTTTTTTAAGTTTTGTATGTAGTTTGTATGCAGTAGTGGGCCGAGTTCTGACAAGGACTAACTCCATATAGTGTAACTCTGAGCAGACAGGGAGCATTTCATCCATGAATCTACCTGCTAGGCTGGTTTTCAGTGAGGGTCCCTGGACTACTGTGAAAACAGAGCCACTGCACAAAATGCAGGCGTAATTTATGTTCGAGCACTCAAGGTCTTGATGCAGGAGTCAGCACTAAGCTGAGTATCAAGAATTGCCCTTGGGAGGATTACAGTGCAGAGAAGCACAGTGAGAAAAACCTGGTCAAAGACTAGACAACAAACAAACAAGCCCAACAAAAACTACCAAAGAAAAAATAACCAACGCGCAATAGAGGCAGTCTAAAGAGTATGGATAAAGTGCTACAGAAAGGAGTGGGAGGCACAACTTGTACTTTATCTGATTTCTTTTCCCATCATTGATATGGTTTGAAGCTGGTTCCCTGCCAAGTCTCCAAACCTTACCACAAGAAGTGTCCCCCCGCCCAAACCTCAGGGAGAAGAGGGAGAAAAAACAACCAAGAAAAACAAAAACAAGAGAGACTGCTAAAGCAATATACATATGAATATATTTACACTTATGTTACAGTTATATACAATTGAAATATATATACAATTTCACAAGGGAAAGGGAAGGGGGAAGGGAAAAGGAACAAAACCAAAATAAAATATATATATATCCTGATTAGTAGCCCAATATCTAGCAACTAAAAGAGTTAGCAAAGAAATATCTCACTACTCTCCTTGTGACAACCGAGAGTCGCTCTGGAACGATCACCGGCAACCTCCGTCTCCCAAGGTCGACAAGGCCTAACCAGGCCTCGCTCCCCAACACGACAGACTCAACAGCAGGGAACCTGCACCTCCAAGCCGCCGGAAGGAAAGAGAGCGAAGGCCTTTCCCCCTTTCTTCTTATTGCCTGGCTTACGTAAAAATCGTAGGGAATACTGGGTAAATCTGGACACTTCCTTGGTTACAAACTGGTCACCAAAGAAGGCCTAGACCAAACTACCAAAATCATTTAATAGGAGAATGAGGAAAGTATGATGAAATGATAAACAGCAACACACAAGTCTTCTGTATTTGGAGTGCAAATGACTAGTGACATAGGATGTTCCATTAAATGATATCCATGAAAAGCAAGCACATAGTGAATCATTCATCCACACAGGCTTGCAATAGGATTGTTGCAGAACTCATCTCAGCTGATATTGCTGCTATTTAATGTAGTTTCTAGCAAGCAATTTATCATATTTATGGCTACATCTAATCCTTTTTGCTATGTCCTTTTTTTAAAAGTTGTCCTAAAGAAAGGCTATTCCACAGCTTTATGAAGCTGTGAACTGGAGAATAATGCATGACCTAAAGCAAATGGGGGTGAATGATGCCCACATTATACTGGTTATCCAGACCCATCCAAGAACTGCCAATACATAAGCACTGTTGACCAACTTTGCCATGCCTATAGATTCTAGAATAGGTAACAAAATGCAATTGAAGGTGCATGGCCAAGGTTCCCATCATGTTATCGTATCAATCCTATCAATATTCTCAACAAATATGTGTACTTGCATCAGTTTTCAAAAACAGAAATCATGTCTGTGCTACAAGGACCCAGGTTTTCAACAACAGAATAGGAGCACTGCCTAACCCTTCTGAATAAGTGTTTCCTCTGAGACTACACTTTAAAAAAATATGCAGAGCTTATTAAGAATGTAGCTGGCTTTTGGACTAATAAGTATCTTTCAATAATTTGAATTGTTGAAAAAAATACAAACACTTAGTAGCAGCTGCTGGACCACACACGATGTGAAAGAAAGAAAAACACGTTTTTGTGGAGAGATTTCTCAGGAGTTTCACACCATGCAAATCCTTCTACTTCAGCTAAATCCCTGGAGTATGTAATCCTGATATAGTTAAACTGTTCTTGGATCATTTACTCCCCAAGAAGCTTACTTTACTGCATGCTTGGTGTGCAATTAGTTATAGAGAAAGCCCTGTCCCTTTGCAAAGCATAAAACAGTTTGTGGTATCTCATGTGACACTTGATCTGCTTTTTTATTCTTCTTTTTTCAGAAGTAAAATTCATTGAAATATTACATAGATTCTCTGCAGAGGTATGAAACGTAAAAAGAATTTAAGATTGCTTTTATTAGATCAGACTAAGTGTTAGCATTCCCTAGTATCTGGATAAGCAGGAATATAATAGTAAGGGAAGAGTCCAGTGATACTTCCTCATGTTCTTGAATTTCCTGAATAACAGCTCTGTGGTTAATCAACAGTCTTTCTTACATTAGTGTTTTCAATTGCTTTTAGAACCCATTGGTACTTTGGCATCTGCTACATTTTCTGACTATTCATTTTAGCAAAGGAATTGGTATCTTTCGTTCTCTGTAATGACTGCAAACTTAGAGAAAACTCAGACTCTTCTAGATTGGATCCTTAGGCTTCCTGTGATTGCGTTTTCCTCTTCAAAATTTTGATATTGATACTCACTCGTCTGTCTCACTGGCATGAATCATTCTACAGTTATTTTACTAAAATTTGTTAGTGAGACCTGTTGATTCAATAGCATGTGTTAATCTGAAGATATTTAGGCAAGGAGTTACTTATTTCTTGATTTTCTTTTTAATTAGATCTTGTTTGTGACAGCTAAAGTTGCACAAACTTCTACTGCATGTAGCTGCATGCAAAATGCTTCTTCGTGCTGCCCACTTTCCAAATTTCAGCTGATGAGTTCTACATTTTAGTGGCAAGGGAGAATTCGTGAAAGATGATTTAAGTTATTATGTAGACTGTATTTGGTTATTAGAAGTTAAGATTGCTGAAACACTATGCTACAACCTATACTTTTCTGAGTTTCTGATATCTTTGTTCAACATACTTTTAATATTAGAGACGTGCCAGAGCATTGTATTCATTATATGTCTCATCTGAATTTTATAGACGCATGTTTCATACAATTTAGTCAAAGATCTTACTGGAAGAAAAAATACAACCATCAATTGCTTTTTACTATGTCTTGCCTGTGACAGGTCAGCAGAGCATGTGTGGAGAGGCCATGGCTGGTAGCGAGCAGTTTGGTAGCACAACATATTTTGAAATTAGTTCAGGTACAATAGTCTGCCTCATATATTTTGTCTTTCTTTGGGCTTCAAACACCACATATGGGTGAAGAAAATCACGTCTCATTACACCACCCAGCATAATCTTCTGCAGGTCAGTGTCATGTACAGAAGCCTGGTCTTTCTTTTCCAGAACAGCTGGAATGAGAATGCAGCAGCTGATGGTATCTTTGTTTTCCTGTGGGAACCTGCCAGTCAGCCCAACACGGGCTGTGGGAGATGGGATTAAACTCCTTCCTTCAAAATGTGAGAGCAAGGGAGAAAGATAAAAACCCCAAGATGTCTCAAGATGTTATGTGCCAGTTAGTCCTGGGCTGCAATCCTTCATCTGTACTACCCGTTCATTTTAACTTGTGGCTGGTCATAGCTTATACTTCCCACCACTCAAGTAAGTAAAGGACCTCCCCACAGTGCAGCTATCCTGACTTTCTGACCCTGGGATTTTTGCAGTCTTCACCAAATGATGGGACAGTTTAATCAATAGAGTTTGAACATACCTTTTGCATAACCCACACTGGCTTCTTGGTAAGCATTTAGGTAGTGGGTAAGAAACTAAATGAGAAATGATAGCAGTCAGTCTTCCTAGCTGGAAGACAGCACAGATGCATCTCTCATCTTGATTGCTGGGATGAATCCTGGTCATGGTTTAAAGAGCAGCACTGTACCCTCCCACATCAGAAGTCCTTCAAAAAGAAAAGGTCGCTGCCTTTTCATTTTTTGTTGTGTCTAACCTGGGAACGGGAGTGGAGGGCCCACAGTAAGCATTTTTATGATTTGTTCAATGCTTTCAGGAAAGAGTATGGAGGATGACATATTCTGACTACTGCTTTGGATAGACACATGAGAAAACCAAGGAGACTATAAATTAAACAATTTACTTACAGTTATTGAGGTACCTCTAACTGACTTTAAATCTGCTTTTCATATTTTGTTCATAACTTCATATTTTCTGTATTACACCTCAATTTCTTTGGGCAGAGGGGTCAACCCAATCTTTATGTTAGTCAACATTTTATCAGTGGTTGTATTTTTGTTTTCATCTATGCCAATGAATGACACAACCACCTGTAAACCACCTATATTCACAGATGGTGCCAACTTTCAATATTATTGGTGTCACTTTTCACAGATCTGTCTATTATCTTGACTTTAATCCATTTAATGCATACGTCACTGATTTTGTGTGGTAGCATTAATTGTACCAGGCAGTAGTAAGAGAAATGACTCACAAAAGCCTGCTTCACCCAAACACATGTATCAGCTAAATTGATTATTCCCATACATGTAATTAAGATTATTACAGAATCATATTTGTTGTCATAATTAACTGAACCTCATCTTGGTTTAGTACGATTTTGTCTAGAACTGATTGCCTAGAGAATACTTGTGCTAGAGACATCTGGATAAACTCACAACTCTTTTAAGATCAGCTTGCTGGAATTTTTAGGTGTAAGTTACTCAGGCCTGCTGATTTGAAACGAATTATCCCCCATACAAGGTTTGGGCTTTTTTTTAATATCTTTCTCAGCTCTTAACAGTGTGCTTCATCATCTTCATGTGAAAACATCACTTCCTCTAGTTTCATTTAGAAAACAGAACAGGGATTTATTTAATGTACGCTCCTGCATTTCCTGTCTCATTGTTGATGGCATTATGATTTCTAGTAATGGATTTGTATTATTGCTGGGATTTCATTTGTTCCTACCATATTTTTAGAAAGCTTCTTATTTTATATTGCCCAGAGACATGTTATTAGCCTCTCTTATCAATTGTGTTCACTTCACAAATTATGTTATCTGTTTCTTTCTTTTCTCGTTTATTACATTCTGTTGGATTTCCTCCATTTATGATAGCTTCTTACACTTCACATCTGCAATGAAAGCATCCTAGGACAAAGTTTCTTGTCTTTTGACTGTGGACTCACAGCCTTCTTGCCATATAACCTTCTTGAAGAAATCTAAATTGAGTTTTAATTTCTTTTTTCCTACTTGGTTGTCTTTTAACTCCTTCAGCATGTTCTTCCAGTCCAGTGATTAATTCACCTTCACCTTCCATAATAAAGCTGAAAATTAATTCACTTTGCAGTGGCTTCTGAATTAGAATATTTTAGATTTTGGTTTTTTTAGTGACTTTAGTGGTCTTGTACCACTGGTAGAAGGGAGCCCTTGCACGTCCCCACAGTAGGGGTCTCTGCCATGTACCAGCCTTCCCTATGATTCTGCTTCAGTTTAAATCTCTCCTGGCTGTGCCATCTAGTCTTTATGCAAAAAAAATTATTCCCCCACAGGAGTAAGATTCAGATTATTACACTGTTCTTGGGCGGAGGTGGCAAACCTGTGGTGTAGATGGAGGAAAGGGCAATGCCGCTGTAGCAGTAATGTGGTGCCCTCTCCTCTGCCCTCTTTCTCTATGCAACCTTGCTCCTGAGAGGGCAGTGGACTGCAGAGCTGCCTCTGAGGGGTGTGGGTGCATGGGGAGGGGGAGAGAGAGCTTCATTACTCCCCATGAGCTTTTGTGCATACAGAATGGTGATCTCTGTAAATACAAGGCACTCCTAATGATTAAATAATGCAATTAGCCTGAAAGCATTTAAAAATTAAGAAGTCTTATCTATTGCAAGACCTATGAACTCAATTATCTATGGGCTGGTCCACCTTTAGCTGAAGTCACTTGGTGTAGCTTCACAAGAGAACTTTAGAAGATTTTCTAATGTCAAGATAATATGAAGTTTCCTTTTAAACTTCATAAAGTGCATATAAGCAGGAAATAAATGCCATTCTGGGATATTTATTTGTTTTATACCAGACCTTTGAGTAAAAATAGCAAAAGCTATTAGCAGTTTGGAACCAAATGTTCTTCTTTGTCTTTGGCCTGAAGCAGGGCAACATGATGAGCTTGAAGTCCAAAATTACATTACTGTCATCTAAATCAGAATTTGGATAATGATGAGTAAACAAATCATAACATGTAAGTTAAGATCAGCATGTGACAGTATTGTCAGTGGTATGGGAACACAGCCATTCTTTCTTCCCTGTAGCCTCATTGCTTAAATAAAATATGCCACACTGATATTCTTCTGGCTATTGTTTTGGATTTAGTATGATCCTGCATTTTTAAGTTCTGCCTGCTGCTAGAAAGAGTTTCATTTGGAACTTTTCCTATAAAAGCAAGAAAATTAAGCCTTTGCTGTTTTAGCAGCTCTTTGTGAATCCTAGACCTTGATTATGGCAAGCAGAGAGCAGGCACAGTTTTTCATAAAATCATAGAATACCAGGTTGGAAAGGACCTCAAGGATCATCTGGTCCAACCTTTCTCAGCAGAAGTGTAGTCTAGACAAGATGGCCTAGCAGCCTGTCCAGCTGAATACCACTTCCCTGGGGAGATTATTCCAATGGCTAATTGCTCGCATTGTGAAAAATTTTTCTCTTTTGACCAGTTGGAATCTTCCCAGAAGTAACTTGTGCCTTTTCTCACGCCAAGCTTCCCAGTGCTTGAATCATCTTTGTGGCTCTTCTCTGGACTGTTTCCAACCTGTCCACATCTTTCTTGTATAGCAGAGGCCAAAACTGAACACAATATTCCAGGTGTGGCTTGACAAGTGCTGAGCAGAGTAGGATAATGACTTCTTCATGGTGTCATAAAGACTGGTGATGCCCTTGTTGATGCAACCCAGCATCCTGTTGGCTTTCTCTGCCACAGCAGCACACTGTTCACTCATACTGAGCTTGTTGTCCACCAGGATCCCCAGGTCCCTTTCCTCTGGGCTGCTCCTCAGCTGAGAAGATCCCAGACTGTGCTGCAGTCCTGGATTATGTTTTCCCAGATGCAAGACCTTACACTCGTCCTCATTGAACTTCATAAGGTTCTTGTTAGCCCAGTCTTCCAGCCCATCCAACTCTTCCTGCAAGGTGACTCTACCTTCCTAAGTGTCCACTTCCCCACTCAGTTTGGTATAATTGGCAAACTTTGTCAGGGTACACTTGATCCCATCATCCAGATCACTTATGAAAGTATAAAACAGCATGAGGCCCAATATCCATTCCCGAGGGAACCTACTTGTGGCAGGTGCCAGTTGCCCACCCACTGCACAGACCACTTGTCTAGAGCCCCACATATCAGTTTCTCCAGGAGGAGGCTGTGGAAAACGGTATCAAAAGCTTTGGAGAAATCCAGGTAGACAATGTCCACCAAGCAGGTTACTTTGGCAATCAGGTTTGTCAAGTACGATTTGCCCTTGGTGAATCCTAGGTGGTTTTTCCCAGTCACATGCTTCATCTAACTTGTAATAGCACTGTATACTTTGAACTACCATACTGATGAAAATATTTCTGTAAATCTCTTTAGATCAATCATATGGTCAAACTGTTTTTCAAACCTTTCATCACTTTTCTACCTGCAGCAAAATGTCAGATAATTATTGTCTGAAGCAGAGCAATAGTCTGTAATTGTTAACCCAGCTAAATGCATCTCAGATGATACTATATCAAAGCAAACAAAAGATGGTACTTTGTGGTAGCCATGAGCAAAGAAAGGAGTGATCAAGGTCTCTAATGCTTATTCTTGCAGGATTTTTTCTGCTCTCTCTTCACATTGTAACCTCAAAAGTCCCTTAATCTCTACTGGTACCATTCACCTTTGTCCTCTTTAGGTATTGCATTAATTGCCATGTTGCATTAATTATCACTTTAACCATGAGCCTTCTCCTACATCCACATATGGATAAAATTTAATTGTCTGCTGGCTTCTGGAAATAGACAGCAGTGAATAAAACTGATCCATTAAGTCATCATAATTTCAGTCCCCAAACCTGGCTTGTGGGATGCAGATTAGTTCAAGAGGTATTTGTCAAAGCTGAAAGATGCATGTACAATTAAGTGTCCTCTTTATTCAATGGCTGTCTTCTTTTGTGTGGAATATAGCCTATTATCATTTATATGCGTATTTTATGTAGCTATACAGTTAGATGGAAGAATAAGTATCCCTCTTCTTGCCCAGACTGTCTGTGACATCCCTTGTTTAAAGTATTTTTGAATGCTAATTAAGTTTTCACTGCCCCTCTCTTTAATGTCTGCTACAAGCCAGCTCCCATTCAGTAACCACCTTGAAGTTACCATAGATCTTGCTAGTTATCTGTTTCCCCATAATTCCAATGGATAAGAACCTATCCATTCTGTGACAAACAGGGCCTAAATTATGCAGTAAGATTCTCTGACCTTCTAACACAGCAAACTGCAAATACTGCAGCTTCAGGTAAATTTTAAAAAATGAGATTATTATTGCATTCAGGATAAAATGAACAATCCATGAAAGAAATTCCTTGCATTATTTGTCACAGTAAATTAAGCTTGTTTTATCCTGCACCTGCATTTCTGCACTGCTTCTGAAATGTAAGGGAAATGAAGAAATGAGGGCAAAAAAATTACCAGGGCCAATGACTGCAGTTATGCTAGCTAGAAGATAATTGGGAATTTGGGGCATGAAGGAAGCCTTAGGAAATTATTTGAGACTCAGGATACAGAAGGCAGTGTGAATGCCTCTGCTTAAAAGACAAGCCTGTAAATAGTCTATCTGGTTAACATCTTAAATGGCTCAAGAGAAGTGCAATTTCAGCCTGTCTGCACAGCGCTGATCTGTTCGTACCTGCACTAAAGATTTGGCAGAAACACTATTCAGAAAGCAACAGTTTTATGGCCAGATCCACATAAAGACCTTAAATGTTGCAGAGCCTAAATTTTGGGATGGAAGGGTGTGTCTCAAGTAGTGAAGAGGAAAAACTGAAGAGAGGATGTGTCTTAAAACTGACCTTTCTCCTTATAGTGGCACAAGGACAAAGATGGGCCAAGAGGTCTCCTGACTCCAAGGGCCAGCCAGTTGTGGTTCCCACCTCAACAGCTCTTCCAAAGTCACTGCTCATGTCATCAGGCCAGTGGCAGCCTCAGGACAGGAGAGAGGAGGAATTACTGTGTCCTGTATGTTGTAGCAGCACTCGGGGGCTGACTGCCATCACAAAACTGTGAGGTTCTCTGTTTTCAATCCGTATCGAACAATTTTGTAGCTGAAACTGGCAATCCATCATCCTTGCTGCTAGATGAAGTGAGATGCCTCTAGTGCTTAAGCCCTCCTCTTCCCACGATAAATACTCAATTTATTAAGGCAAGGGAAAAAGACAGGTATATGTACAACACAGAGGGCCATGTAACTCGCCCCCTGAAATGTTTCTGGATCCATGTGAGAACTGTGGTTGAAAATAGGAACAGGGAGAGCTCTTAATCCAACATAATACTGCTTGCTTTTCTGCTTGTTTTCGTGGGTTCTATTGATTGGTGAGCTCATGAGCTCACTGGGTCAGACTGCAGATGGAAGACATTCCGTCCTCCACAGGTGCTTAATTTGCCGATCCAGATGTGCAAAGGGAAACGAGATGGGTCCCTTGCTGTGGAGTACCCTCAAGACAGTTGCTACCTCATTGAGGAACACTTCCATGACATGGCAGATCACCTGAGGTTTTTGAAGACTGAAATTGAAAAGCCTTCAGGGCATCCCTTTGTGCATCTATCTCTGAGACTTTGACTGTAATCCTGACCTGTATCTCTACAGAGCCTGTTCAGGGTATTTGCTAGCAATGTTTGAATCCAATTTTAACTGGAAGAGAGAAAGAGCATTTATTTATTTTTTGAATGAAAACAAACTAAGTCACTGGAATGTGATTCAGAAGAGCAGATTGCCAGCAGTACAGACCTTAAACTATTGATTTATTATGTGAAATGCGGGTTTTCTTGTACAGATGGTAAAAGATTTTGACATGAGAGCTGCAGCTTTGTTATCATCTCTGCTATTCACTGCTGTCTGCAGGGTGAGCTGTTCCCCATCACTTCTGTTTGCCATTCACGTCAAGGGCTCTGGGTGGGACTGGGATGTGCGAGATAGATTTCATTGATTTTTTTGTACTACTAGGAAGATCCAGAGCAATGACGAAGTTCTACCTTGGGAATGAAAGTTGTACAGATCCATCACTACTTCTGTCTTTCAGGCATCCCTCAAACAATGTGACCTATATGTATCCTCCTTAGGTGAGAAGAGCATTTCACAACTTCCAAACATGAAGATGGCATGGTTTTCTAGATCTCTTTGCAATTAAAGCAGATTAAACATTTCAGGTTGATTTTTTTCCCTGTCTTAGGAGGATATCAAGGCTACTGAATTTCACCCAAACTGGTATATCAGTCCAGCAGTTTCTCAGATGAAAAGACTCACTATAGGAGTCCACAGGCATTTCCACCTACTGCCTCTAAACAAGTGTTTTGACAGGCTGGTCTGAAAATGGATTGCAGAACCTCCAGATCTTTAGAGCTTTCCAGGGAAGATGGTGGACTCCCATATTCCCAGGACACTGTGTTCTCCAGCAAGAAGTCTGGTGGGTATCAAGAATCCCTGGGAAACATCATGGCTGATATGTCATGATAGGCTACTCCTGTCTGGCTGTCACCCCATTTCACAGATACTGGCTCCTTGCTGTTATGACCCACCTGTGAAGGTGGGGTAACTGAGATTCTTGTTCATAATAGATCCCTTGGGGCAGATTAAAGTGAAACAACACTAAACAACAAATGTTTATACACATAATATATATATACACATAACAGGTTTTTCTTCAGAACAATTTGATTCCAATGGAAAGGAGACATGTAGCTATTTTGATAATTATCTGTAGAAATATAGCAATATGAAGGCATAAAAATACACTTGACAAAATGTATAAGGAAAAGAAAGAAAGAGAAAGAAAGAATAAGAGTAGAAATATATCACCACCCGTGGATCCAGCGGTGAGACTTGATTGCTGCAATTTCAGTGTCTGTTGGTCGAAGTGATGGTCACAGTCTTAATCTGTTGGTGGCAGGGAAGCCTGTGAAACATGAAGTTCAGTGAGTTAATATATGCTCAGGTGGACTCACCCAGGTACCTCCCCTGGAGGGGGAGTCTTCCACTGATGTAACACTGAAGACCACATGCAGTCCTCTGGTGGAAGGCCTCAGAAATTAATCTGGGGGTACTTTGGGGTCTTTGAAGGTTTATGACACCTTCTAAGATATGACAGCTGCCTCTCACATCAGCATTGTTGAGCCAGTTATGCCTCATCAGAAGGGATGAATACCTTCAGGCCTATGTGTGAATGTGAATGTTCCAATACCTCCTCTAGGGTGGAGAGTTTTTATGCCTAAGCCAGTTATATAAGAGTGGAAATTGGCATGATAAAAAGCATCATTATCCCACCTCCAAAGGGTTTGCTTCTTATAAGCCTTCTCCTTTATCTCAAAACTCAGCTCGTAGCCCCTGGTGGTGGGTATGCACACCCTCTGCACCTAGGCTGTTACCTTGCACATCATCAGCAAAGCACCCGCTGCTTTTGCAAGTGGTCGATTGTTTGAGTCATTAGCCCTTAACATTTCCATCTCTCACACTCATTACCCCCCCTCCTGACAGCAAGCTGGCTGTATGGACAGCTTAGCTCTGTGTTCGTGGGCCTGGCAGACTGCAGAAGAGCATGTTGCATTTTGGAGGTACTGCAATGTCCCTGCTTGGAAAACATTCCTGTTTCCAAAATAAAAACGCCAAAGATTTTTGCTTCCACTAAGAATCTTAAGTATTTGGCTTTTTGTTGCTTTGTTCTGGTTTTGATTTTATTTATTACATGCAAAATACTCCAAACATTTCCATTCTAGTTTTTGGCCTGCCCTACAGGACTCACTGTGGAGATGTTGAGAGCTCAGCTACATACATAATTACTCTTTACTGGCACCTATGACATAAACAGAAAAAAGGATTGTTGTGTTTCAGACTGATACATGAACAGATGTATAAATTGCCTGGCTGCATATCCAGGTGCTGGGGTCTTTTCCAAAGTAAGACACTGTGATCTGGCTTCACTCACAGTTGACAAGGATTGAAACTCTAAATACCTTTTTTCCTCTTCTCAGTTCTGCTCTACATTAAATACTTGAATTGAAGATAACATACTTCTCTGCTTAAATGATAGCTAAAATGGAGGACTACAACTCCTCTTCAAGTGAATAAGGAGAGACAGCAGAAATGTCTGAAATAATACCCATGGTGAGAAGATTCATTTTTTTCATTCTAGCAGTTCACAGTATTATTGGCTTGTTCCTTTGTATTAAATCTTTTCCACTTTTTTCTGCTATAGAAATGTAATTTGCATCATGTCTTTTTCCCAGGAGGTAGCTGCTAGAAACATCTCAGGAGCTGATTAAGATTTTTCTCACCGAGTTCACATTTGTCATGTAATGATTTGTGAGTAGTCTGACTTGTTTGAAATACTAATGCTAGAAGTTTGGCTTAATTGACTAAGCTCTGGATCTTCTGTAAACTTCACAAATTCTTTCCTAATTTCTTTCATTACAATGGCCTGCAAAGAAGTGGATCAGCAATCATCATTAAAACGTCATTTATATTCTCTGTGACTTCATTCTACAAATATGCTATATATTATACCTGCAAGAGGGAATTTTTGTGCTAACTTTGCAAAAGTGGCAAGATTATCACAGAAAGGAAGTATATGCTGAAGATACAAAGAACTGTGGTTAGCTTTGACTCCAGTCAGAGCAGTTTTATAATGGAACCATACCTATTGATCCAATACTTGTGATGCTTTCCGTTTATCCATGCAGTCCAGGACTCCCATCTAAATCACTTAATTCAGGTCCTTTTAAGACTTCCTTTACATCACAGGACAATAGCATACCTTTCATACAATTATACTTCTTCATATATGATCTGCTAATTAATGCCCTTGAAAAGAATTTCTCTGCTTTCCACTAAACTAATTGGGCAGCGGAGAGTCCAAACTTTTAGCCAGCACATTGGTGAATATCTCAGCATCAATACAGAACAAGTAGACAGGGCTATGACTGGCAAAATCAAATTTGTCTTTGCTAGGTTTCAAGCCAGTTAAAGATGGGCTTCTATTGATTTTGAAATTTTGACATTTTCTCAGATTACAAACTTAGCAGGGCTGCAAGTTAAACCCCTGCTCTGTTTAATGTCTCAGTAAGGCTTTTCCTCCTGCTCTTTTTAGTCTTCTACCATTTCTTCACGTATTCCTTCACAGTTATTTTTGTTAAACTTTCCTAGCTTTTTTTCATCCAGGATCTGAATTACTGCAATGTCGGTTGTTAACCTTAGTGTGCAGTCTGAGCTTTTAAAACTTCTTTATCCATCAGCTTGCCTAAATGGGAATAACCACTTGCAAATTGAACACACTTTGTGATTATGCCTCTGAAGTATACCCTATTTAACACACATCAAAATACCCTTATAAGTATAGGAAATGGGAATTTCCCTAGTTTTGTTGAAGACAAAGGGTGATAATGGAACCGTTAGGATCAAGGAAGGAATTGAAGCTCCTAAAATCCTAAAATATTCCTAAATCTGGAAGAACTTTCTCAAAGCAATGCAAAGCTACAGTTCTAATAGTCTCTGTGTAAGTATACCGTGGGTTAGCTAATATCTTTTTCTAATTATTTACATCGGTGTTCAGTTTCTTTCTTCTTTACAGGACTGCCTAGCTGGCATATAGCCAGGTGTCTCACTGCCCAGACCCTTAGAGGCATGGCCTGCTAGATATTCTCAGACCATGCCTAAAATATATCAACAGGCTTACATGTTTCACAAAACAAAAATGTTCTAAATCTTCTTTTCTGTCAGAAATGCAATAGGAGATCTTAGTGTGTATTGACCTGTGTGGCTGGCACATTCTCTCAGGAACAGGGAAACCTACCCACCTTTTCTTTCTGTCTAAAGGGATCCAGATCTCCAAATCTCAGGATTTATTGGACTAGATAAAAGGAAAAAGAAGAAATGCACATGTATCCTAAAATTACTTGCACTACTTCAGGAGTGAAGAGGCCAGCATTTTAATCACTGTTCCTGGATCCATGACTTTTTAATAGAAAATTGAAAAGCAGTACTAGCAACAGTGCTTCTGGGTTGGGAAAACTGGGGTTGAAATACTTCAGGTCTCCTCATTTTGTGGGAAAACAGGGTTGGACAAGAACACTTCCTCTTTCGCTGCTCTCAGATGTCATACTTTTGCAGGAAGAAATGAGCCATACTTGCGTGCTATCAAAAAAATGTGTGGGTATCTGTCATGAAGAGCTGGCTACCAGCTCCCAGGTAACACAGAGGTAGGGAACTCATGCCCTAGTACAGCAGCATGACACTCAACTCCTTTATCTTCATCATGAAGTCTCAAGCTCAGTCTTTTGGCTCTTTGCACTTGCCATTTTTTGTCACATACGTCCCCATGTGCGGAATGCTAGGCTTATCTAGGGTTCTATCTTCACTCCTAGGCATCCTATCTCTAATCAGTGCTTCCTCTCTTATTGTGCTGAACTACACACTCATTTATCATAGAATCTAAGTGGGATATATCCTTGTTCAAAGTTTAATAATTCCTGTTAAGTGCTCATTTACTTTTCACTGGCACAATCTGATATACAGCACAGTGCAAAAGCCAAGGGTGCTAGACTATAGCTGGTTGCAATGTGTATGAGGTGTTCCACCTATATATACACCCAGGAAATTCTGTCTCCCTTACTTTAGAGTTTCTTTAGCATGAATTTAACACTTTTTTGAAGAGTTCCTCCTTCTTTATGTCAGTCTGGTCTGGGATTTCTTTCAATCCGGTGTTATATCTTCTTTCTCAATTCTCCAAATTATCTATTTTTTAGGTTCTTGCTTTCAAGCTCCTGAAGTCTCTTATCTCTATCGTTAACTGTATCTGAATGCCTGTTTAAGCCTGCCTCAACTTCAGTCATTCTACCTTTTATTGTAATTCCCTGAAAGAGGCTTGCATCAAAGCTTTCATTGATGTTAGCTTAGACAGTAATTCTCTAATGTCTGCCAATCTTCCTCTGTTCTATTTTGTTTGTAGCACAACGCTAGGCCTCCAGGACCTCCTGGGGTCCCAGTGATTCTCTCTGGCCGCTTGTAAAGGCATTGATAATACCAGCAGTGCACCTCTGTACAAGTGTGCTGGCATAAGGGATTGGCAAATATTTTAGGTAGGGCTTTTGGATAATTTGCATTTTCTCAAAATCATCAAAAATTACATACTGATGGCTGCTTTGAATAACTGCTACAGCCTTTAAGACATGCCTTTTGCTCTGAATAGCACCTACTATCCATTTTTTCAATTAGATTTCTGAACTTTTCAGACCTTAATAAAGGGTGAGTTCAGCCTCCTTGATCCAGTTTGTGACACATCACTCATGATTGCATGCTCATGCCACTTTTACATACATATAATATAGACTTACCTAGGAAAATGTATCCCAAGACCCAACCCCACTTGTCATGTAAAGGTGGTTGCCCAGCCCCGGATCTACATGCTCAAGCTTCTCCTTTTGCCAAAAAGGAAATTCCCACAATTAAGCATATTACTCATTTATGCCTTTCCTGCCATATGAATATGGAAAAATGCTTAGCCCTGCATTCTGCATTTCTTTGAAAATGGTCTGTGCCTTCATCTTTCTTTCTACTTCTCCTGCTTCTAATACAGAGTAGAAGAAATACCTTCTTTTTCCTCCTATGCCCTTTCTACACTATCTTCTGCAGTACTGTCTTCTGCACTGTCTTCTGCACAACTACTACTGCAAAATCATTTGTTATCTCCTTGATGCAGTTGTACTCAACCTGAAATTGTTCTCTCCTCAGCTTCTTTTACATCCAGTACCCGTCCAGATTGAAATCAAATGCCCCATCTGTGATAAGAATGTTGGATGTGCTCTCCATGGCCAAAGTGAAAAAATATACATCTAGTTGTCCAGTTTTGCACTGCTAAGGAAAACTTGCTGTAAAATGTGTGATTAGGAAGTTCTGCAGAGAGAGGTGAATCCTAAATCCCATCTTCCACTGGAATTTGCATGTTGTTGTGTGAACGACAGTGCTTACGGGGGATTAGTTTCCCAAAACACTCATCTAGAAATAGATATCTCCAATGTGTAAGGGGCCACCACAGAGTCTGCTGTTAAAACTGTGCTGAAAAACATCACGGTTGTCATCTGCTATAAATTTGTCCTTTGGTGAACATTACCCCTTTCACTGAAGCAACTCTGACACCAAGGGCACAAACTCCAGGAGGGCTGCCATGTAGGGCAGAGAAGCTTCACTAAAGAGAAGCTCCTCCTAACAGGAGGAGCACCCCACACTGTGCTTTGAGTTGAGAGCCCAAACTCACACATAAGTCTCAGCTCTTGCTTCTTTTTGGGTGGATTAATAGCTGAGCTGTGCTCTTCAGAAACACGGAAAAGCAGCCAACTATCTAAGCAGTATCTGCTGTAGCAGCCCATTTTGACCTGGTGGAAATACCATGTATTTCATACCAGTCCTGATTATTGCTGCAAAGGCCCTTGCTTTTCCCCGAGCCTGGGTTTATAAGAATACTGCAATGGATCTTACAGCTCCCATGTTCCCTGTCACAGGAACCGTAGAAAGAGCCTAAAAGAGAGAATTCTGCACAGGTGTTACTATTCCCCTCTAAATTAAAACCTCTGTTGCTTTCTCTGGAGATGAAGAAATCAATCAGCAGTCCTCTCCTTCTAAGAACAGAAATGTATGAAGCCGTTTCCTTTGCTTTAATCTACAGGACATTCTGCTCTTGCTTTTTTTTGTTCAGTTTTCTCCTGGTCCAAATCTCATAACCCTGATTTAGGTGCTAATGTGCTGCAGTGAGTTACCATCCCCAGGCAGCTTCATCATCTCCAATCTGTGCAGGCTTAAACTCTTAACCTGTCATAGTACCGTGATTAAGACCCATCATACATTTGAACAATTTAAAAGCCCATGTCTGCTTCCCCACCATTCATTCTCTCTCTCTCAGTAAAGGCAAAATCAATTGCTCCCTACATGAAACAGAGGGAAGCCAAGTGGGCATTTTCCATGGCTTTTTACAGCATTATAGCCCAGCCCTCCCTGACCAAGTTTATTTTATGCTTCTACTGTTCTCAATCTTGCTGGTTTTTGAGGATGAAACAGAATAATAATCTCCTTCACACTGCTGATACTCTGATATGACTTTAAATGACCATAAACTTACATTGCAGTATTATATAGATCCTGTGACTTTTAGGCCACAACATAGTGATTTGCATTACTCCTGTTAAAATCTGTAAGTCATTGGTCTTCCCAATACACTATTTGTCATTTGGATACTCTTAACACATCCTCATTTCTAACAGTAATCATAAGGATTGAATAACTACATAGTGTCTAGTTTAAGAAGGTAAATGAGTCATGAGCCATGTGAGTCATGAGCCAATGAAATTTCACTAGGAATTTTACAGGTAGCACTACCCTGCTCATAGAAAGGATTTCTTGCTTTGTGCCTGCAGTTTCAGAGGGTGTAGGCATATGTGTGTTCGTTACCTCCCTGTACAGTAGAATAAAAGAAGTTGAACTGTAGTAAGCCTGAATGCTCACTGCCAGACAAAAGCTTAAATCAAATCAAATAAGGAAAGCCGTGGTTCTGCACTAAGCACAGGCAGTAGACACACTAAAACAGAGTATTTACAGCAGCCAAACAAAAACTAACTGCATACGTAAAAAGCCCATCTTTTTTTCTGGTTCATGTATCAGTCCGATTTCTATCTTGCCTTCAGTGATCAGGGAGAAAAGAGCTCCTATTGTTTAGTGACATTTCCGAATATTTATAGCTCTCTAGTAGTAACCTTTTGTTTGGTAGATAGCAGAGTTTGCACAGCATGTTGAGTATGTCATTAAACATTTGCCTGAAGATCTGAATGTTAGTATCAATGACAGAGTTTCCTAAACATGTCACATTTTCTTTGGCTGTCATGAAAAATTATAGCTACTGTGACTCACACTTTAATAGCAGCTATTTGTGATATTTTAACCTAATGTACAGCCCCAGAGGAGAAACAAGAGACACAATAAAGCATCTGCCACTGACTTGCTTGAACTGAGGGACTCTAAGCATTATTAGGATGCCAAATTAAAGAGAAAAGGCTCTTGTGTCAAATGCCAAAGGGTCTTGGTGTTTGTTAACTTCACTGTAATTTATGTCTTATCTCTGAAAGCATATAAAGAGAGAGAAAAGAAATATTCCTTTCCTCTCTATTGTCTTTTTCTCTGTATTTAAATACATAGTTCTTGTGATAGAAAGGGTTAAATACTTTAAGAAACCACACATAATTAACCTTTATGCTATTAACAATTAAATAATTAATGGGAAATATTTATAACCTTCTAGTGTATCTTATTTTTTCAATGTAAATTTTTAAAAGTAACACAAAAATTTTATGATATGGGCATTCTGGGTGCCAAATGGAAAAAAGACATTTGTGATGCATTCCTCCATTTTTTTCTCTTAATCATCTTGCTCTTTTCTGCAGGAGAAAGTAAAAAAATTAATATTCCAGGTTTCTATAAAAGGAAAACTGTTCTTTTCCCGTTTATCTGCAATCTTTCCCTCTTTCTGTCAAAATTTCTCATGCCATTGTTACATACATCAGGAGACTTATTTATGACATAATTTGTCCACCTGAAAATGAGAATAGAAACACTTGTCTCCATCCTAGTAAAATTCAGTCTTGTTTGGAAATGTTTTAAGAACTCACAGGGAAGATGAAATAGTTGCCCATATTGTTTTATATAAATTCAGAGATTTGACCCATATAACTAGGGTGGCGATGTCAAATGCTGAGCTCCAGAGGAAAACAAACAACTGCCACTAATAGCAGCCAGTTAACAGATTTTCTTGTGATGAAGCTCTTGAAGTCTATTCTAAAAGCAAAGATTAATACATCATTCTGGATAAATGTCATCAACCACCTAGAAATCTTCACTCTAGAGTAAAGGAACCACTGTAGGTTTTATAACAAAGGAACAAACTCTGCAGTTCCATGCATGCTTCACTGTATATCATTTTATTACCTCACAGAAAAAAAGGAATCCATGAAATGTGATGTTGTTTTTGCTTGTCCTCACAGACATTCAGTAAATCAGGCCACACTATAGCAGCTATGTTCACATTTCAACATAAAACCCTGATATCACCTAAGCAGCTTTGTGAAATATGTTCTCAATAAACGGGACTGAAAAGTAAAGTTGCTATATGAATTAAGGGACAACACAAAGATTCTTAAGGAAATGTGGATTCCCTTTTCAGACTTTACTGTCCAATATATTCTGTTAGGCTAACACCTGCAAATTTATAATATTTTATTGACAAATTTTTCATTGCACTGTTTAAGCAAGGCATCTAATCAAGATTTTCAGGAAAGGAAAAGTCTAACTGAGATCATATTTCTAATTTTCCACAGTTGCAGTTTCTATTTTCAAGAAACAAGTCTCCTGTTTCTATCAGATGTATTAGCATGAGCACATCCATCACTATGTGCCTTGCCTTTGCATTGTAATGCAACTCTTGATCACTCCTCTCAGAAACATCAACATGCATTTCGGCATGATAATGTATAGTTGGGTGAGCACTATCATGCACCACTTTTTATAAGAGGATTATGAAGACAGAGCAAAAGTTTTTTATTATCGTTCGATCACAAGGAACATATGTGAATATTGCATTTCTCTCCTCAAAATTTAAATGGAATTAGTTACTAGAACAGAAGGGTTGCAGCTGTCACACATTATTATAAGATCATTCAGAGACAGAACTACAACTTGGAGTCCTACTAAGATTATCCTTCTAAAAGGAGATTGAAAAAAAGGAAAGAGTACAATCTCAGTGACAGGTCTCTTCATAACAGGTGTTATTTAGATGTAAAAAGATGAAGAACAGGAATTTGACACCTAAACCTAATGGACACAAAAATGAACATACAGCCCAGAAAACGAGAAGCTGTCCTTGTCTAGGACTCCACTTTTTGTCTCAGTCCCATGACCAGTTACATCTGCAATACAACCTCTCAGCAGTTATGACAGGGACTAGGATCCTGCTCATGTCAAAGACTACATAGATTCTTCAGAAGATACCATCACAATGGCATTGCACTTACATATTGGTACAGACTCAATGGGACTCAGATAGTTTAAAAATAAAGTTCATCTGGCTCTAGTCCACAGATTGCTAACAAAGCATAATTTCAATGTGAGTTGTTATCGATCCAAAACTTCCTGTGAATTGGACATTTCCCTGTCCAGAATGAAGAGGGACTTAGCACAGCACTAAGCCCATTCTATAAACTGTACTTTTGCTTTTATAACACATTCAAATGTTGTGAGAAGGGATATGTGGAGGGAAGGTGAATTGCTAGTGAAGGACAGAGGAAGGGGGAGAAAGAGAGAGGGAGGTTACAGAAGGAAAAGCAATCTACAAGGTGGAAGGAAGCATAAACCATCCTGATTTATACTTTTTCTCCACCCCTTCTGTTGATTGCTTTTCCTTCTATAGACACATCTTTACTCTTCTTCTACAAGGTGTGATGTGAACTGATTTACACTGCCTTTCCAATAGATAGTTAACCCACCCTCCTACTCAAGAAAAAAATATTAAAAAATTAATAAAGTTTACCTTGTTCAACTAGCTTTATTTGTCTTCACTGGCTGCAGTTTTTTAAATTTCATTACAGTCAGTTATGTTGGTAATATATAAACACCTTTTAATTTGTTGCTTTAAATAGTAAGTATGCCATGTTGGCTTATGTGAACCTCAGCAGTAGATACTTGGAAAATGTCAGATGCAAATGAGCCTTGGATTGTTCTGTGTATCAGCTGTGCAAAGGGTAAAGATGTATAGTGGTCAATTTATACCCTGTTTAACAACTCTGATGATATAAAATGCTATTCCTTGTTGCAGGAGCTGCTTCATGGGTAGAGGAGTCCTGAAAGGGCAAAATGGTCTTAAAAAGTTGCCCCATCCTTGCCCCCACAAGGTGTTAGGGCAAGAGTCTAAAGGGTGCTATGTGGGCAAACTCATGATCTTACAGGCAACTGTGTTGAATTCCCCTCTCAAAAGAACTGAAGCCAGCCCTGTGAGCCACAGTGCAGTCAGGTGGGCAGAGGAAGCGCTTGAGTGGTCATGACCTGGATGTAAAATGAGCCAAAACCTGTACGAGATCGTTTTAGCAAGTGTGAGATTCACTTTAATGTTTGAAACACTGTTTTCCTTCGTAACAGACAGTTTAAACAACACTGCATGTAAACACTTCAGCGATATAAGTAGTGACTGCTTGTGACATATGTGAAAAGGAAATTTCCAAACTTAATGACAAAACATTGCATAATTCCACAAGGATCACGTCTGGAAAACAATGCAAAGTAGGACCAAAAAAAAGCATTCTTATCTTTGATGAATTCTTCAGTTGCATAGTAACTTTTCAATATAGCATCAACATTTGAGAAGCCAGATGTTACGAAATGCAAACCACAAGGAGTCAGTGTTTCCAGTAGTCAATTACAATCAGGATTAGTTTCTCCACCAGCTTCTCTGAGGTTTCAGATCTGACATTAGAGGTGAAGCATAGGACACCAACCCGCAGCTCCTGTTTTAAGAATACTGAAAACAGCAGTTTCCCTTTAGCACTGACGTGGCTACCAGGCCAAGGTACCTTTTAGCAGGAATCAGGAGCCCTATTGCTCTGGGTAGTGATGCAATGGCTTTCCTGACTCTTCACTGTCTGCTTGCAGACCATCTACATTGTACATTGTCACTTTTCGATCTGCTGAGGCCTCATGTGTTTATATCAGAGATTCTACCTGCACTTAGGGGTGGAAGAAAGGATCTGGGTGGCTCTTATTTCATTCCCAGTAAGTACAGCATCATTTTTCCACATCACCTTCTATGTCCTGCTGGTCTTTTAATGTGACGTCATTTGGGACAGTAGCTCTGTGTTACACAGATTTAATAAAGCACCTAGCTGACAGAGCTGTACTGTCTGCTGGGGGCCTCCAGGAATACCAAGATCTTAGGGGCACATGCAAACAAAGACAGCTTTCCAAAGTCTCTCTCTACAGCCTCCACCAAAGTGACATGTCAGGCCTCATCTCAACTTGACGTTTTGACAGTGCTCTTCAGGTAAGAACTGAGAAGGTTCGATTTTGTCAGAACTTAACTTGAAAGGATTTCCAACAATTCTATTTCTTATTTATTCCCTTCTGACAAGAAAAGTTTTACATGTGGGAATCTCATGGAGCAGAAAATCCAGCTTTTATATGGCATTCCCTCTTGGCAACAGATGGCACTAGAGTGACTGAGTCCATACCACAGCCTCAACATGATTTGCGTTTAGAAGAGGGGCTGTTCTCTGTCCCTGCAGGAATGCTGTGTCATTTCTCAGGCAGTTTTTATCTAGATGATACATTAAAAAAAAGTTGCATTCTGAGTCTGCCTAAAACTCCCACCACCACTTTCTAGCACAGGCAGCATACTTTTAATACAAAACGGACCTCTCATCTTTGCCCTAGGTAAGTGATACAGTATGAATTAAATAATGTACCATTTAATTTGTATTCTATATTATAGCATAAGATATTAGAAGTGATACTCTGACACAATAGTACTGACACCTTTGAAAATGCTTTTGTGCTGGCTCATCCACCATATTTTCCTTCCATGGAAGAAAAATACTGTGAAGCCACTTAGGAAGAAATGAGTTCTGGAGGTAGTTAATCACTTGTGCGAGTGCAAGGTGTGGGATGTGAGATAGGATTCATGGGCAGCAAACAGCAGCAAGACACTGAGAGAATGTGTATTCTGAGGGCCATTAATTTGCATTGAGTACATGGGGCTAGGAAAAGTGGTCTAGTTAATTAAACCGTCTCACTGAAACAGGTTCAAAAGAGGTTTAGTTTAGTATTAAAGTCAGCTTTAGCCTACTTTCCACATGGGTTACATTGAGATAATTTATTCTGTATCTGAAGAAGTTCAGATATAGATTATGCAGTATCACTGGCTTTATAGAGCAGAGTTCCCTGTGTAAACATCCCTCGGTATCTGTATGCTGTTCCTCTCCCTTCACTCATTTGAAAATGTCAGTACAGACAAAAAATTTGAGGATGAGATTCATGGAAGGCTGATTTTTGCAAATGACAAAGGTGAAGTGACCTACTGAAAGTTTGAAGTAGCTTTTCACCTCTAGGTATCTGTAACAAAAAACACTGGAGCTTTTAATATCTATTTATTCCTTTGTATTCACCCAGTAAATCACAGTGCAAGCCAGTAGGACTAGCTCAGGCTTAAAATATTGGCAATGATGCAGGTCTACACTGACAAGCACAGATGAGCCAGATAGAGGAAGTCAGACTAAAATAACATCTGTTTGATCAGCACCTGTCTCTATTCACTTTTATTACCTTCATCACATTCCCAAAACAATAAAATGGGTGTTATTTGCGTAGATAATACATAAGGGAGACGAGTCCACTATGTACACAGATGGTAGTCCTTCATCTCAAATTAAAATTATCATCTTTTGGTAGCCCAAAATTTGCTTAAATGAAAGCAATAAAGCCCACAGGAGCGCAAGGAACAACCTTATTGTTGTATGGCTACCGTGGTTTTTTAGACAATGAAAGATTATCTGTAATTTAAATGTTTTTAAAATTTTAATTTCATCTGAGGTTTTACCATCTGTGTGTCTACTGAACTCCTCCCTGTGTTGGTAGTAAGGTTCCTAGTTTCTTGACTTGGGATCTAGAAATAATGAAGGCTGGAGGGATGTTCATCAGAACTGACTTTAAATTAAAATTTTAATACCTGGGAAGTTAAAGAGCTATTCAATGCAAAGTGTATACACTCAATTTTTTTTTATTTTCTGAAATATTCCACTTAAGATGAACAAATCCCAGAAGTAAACTAGAAAAACTGTCAATAATTCCATGAGTTTTTAGAGAAAAATATGGCTCACTGAAAGCACTACCTAAAAGCTTGAGCTTACAGTCAGATTTACAGTCAAGGGAATGATCATCTTTACAGTTCCCAGAACTGTTCTGCTATTGTGACCTGTTGTTCAGGAGAACAAGATTACTCTTGTAAGGGTTTATAGGACTGACTCCTGAGAAACCACAGTCATAGAAGAAAGAACTGAAGGTATCCAAACCCCACAATGCAAAAACAGTTACTTTTGTACTCATAGAAAATCCCTGTATGAAAGTGTTTTCTTACTTCTGTTATTCAGTGTGTGAGGCAGTACAGGGTCAAGCAGGCATTTGGCTATTGATATTAAAGGTGTCTATTAAAGAGGATTTGTATTTTGTTCTATTCCTAAGCATAAGACCTGCAAGCACAGAAAGCAGTGGACACCCAGCAACTCATAGGAAATTAAAGTCTGAGACTTTTTAGTAAGCATATCAAATTTTTATCACACCCTCCACACTTTGTAGTCATCCTGCCACCTGACATTTCAGCTTACTTCATGTCACCACGTATATTCCTACAACATATCTTTTGTGATCAAAATGGTGTGAAAATTACAAGCTAGAGCAATCTTGGTATCAACATGTCAAACGAGGTTCCTAAACAGGATATGACAAAACAATGGGTGAAAATGGGGTATTATGAACAAAATGGTCATCCAGATCAAAGATATCAAGAGGTGATTTATAAAACAATGATTTAAAATAAATATTTTAAATTTCCATTTACCAATCTCTCCCAAAAGCATACATTGCTTTTCAATACAGGGTTCCAACATGCAATTTCAATCCACATAAAACTCCTAATAAGAAGCCAGGTACTAAGAGGAGACAACTAAATTCAGATGCAAGCTTGCTGACAGGCCACAAAATGCAAAACAACCAGAACATAAACATATCTTTTGTCTCTCTTTGTAATGTTTCCTTCACATATAATAACTGGTTTTAGTATCCTGAAAGAGACACTAAAATGAATACCTAAAAAAAATGACTGCAGATAGGTGAAGTGTCATTAATTAAGCAATAATACCCCTTGAAATCAGCCATTACCAGCAGTTTTCTGTTATGAGCCATTAATATTTTAACTAGCAAGTCATTAATAGCGGCAATAACCAATTCTAAGGGGATTATTGCTTGAATAAACTATTTTTAATTATATTCAACATTCTGAAAAGCTTGGTCTGTTTTAAGTTTAAATTTTGATTCTTTGTAATGCCTCTGTATGAAAAGCTATTCACACTGAAACAGAAGCATTGCTACAAGTACATAACACAATCTTGCATGGAATTTGTTCACAAGGTATAAGGCAAAATGTCTCCCCTGCCTGTATTATTATATCTGTGATGTTGATAGTCAGTCATAGCTTCTGTCATCTGCCTTTTTCTTTTCTGATGACTGCTCTATAGCTTGCCTTGATCAGGGAGACCTGAGATACTTCAGTCATAGCCTCTAATCCCATCTATTGCTGTGGTTCACTTTTGATATAGCTGGGTATGTACAATTACTCTCAGATGAGCTTCTGAGGGGCAAAGAGATATAGTTTACTCCAGGCAACATTATTTTTGTGCCTGTACACAGAGCAAGCCTAATATTTAGACTCTGTCCCTCTATATCTATTAAAACACTGGAATTTATTTCACAGATAACTCCCCAACAAGGTTAAATCATATAACTCTGGAGAAATAAGTTGACACAAAAATGTATATTTCATGAGAATAGTCCCAGGTCTATATCATGTTCATATGAATATAGCTAGGGATAGGAAGGACAGATAAGAAAGATAAGATGTAAAGAGCCTCTTACCCCTCTGGAAAGCAGAGATCATTTTCCCTCAGGAGACACAGTATTTCCTAACTTTGATCCTATCAGACTAGCCAGAAAGGAAATGGTATCTGTTTTATGACACTCCAGAATTCCCATCTCTAAACCTCTACTGGAAATAAAACTTTTTAAAGTAGTCAACACTTTCCTTGACTCAACAAAGGTATCAAAAACGCTACAGACAAAACCTTGACCTCTCTACTTGTATCGTAGGCTAGAGGAACAGGGTCTAAGTCTGTCCAGAAAGCAGAACCAGGAGCAGGCAGATAGCATCAAGGCAAAGTATATCAGATCTCATACTTTTGTATTTTCATTTCCTCACCCTCATTAAATTATAGTCTGACTTTATAAATGGCCATTTTATGCAATATATTTACAGGTCTTAAGTCTTCATAACAGTCATCTGTTTCTAGGGACATATAACAATGCTCCTTTCAGATTTGATCATTATTTTGCATTACCAAGAACAATAAATCTTCTGGTGAACAGGTTTTCTATTGAGGCTCTATCACACAATGTTTTAACACTAGATGTCTCCTGTGTTGGGCCCAACAATTTCTGAGGGTGGAAATGCAGCCAAACCCAACAGCACTGTGAGAGGGACTCTGCCAAGGAGTCATTCAAGTAATCTCAGTCACTTCAGCATCTCATAGTGGATAATTTCACACAAAAATGTGAGAATGCATGTCTCTTACACAAATAATGAGTATAGAATCAACTGGCACCATTTTGCCCCTCAAAGAAAGTATAAGAAAATAACAAAAGCATGAATGAAGTAGTATATGGGATCTTTTGAAATAGAATTGACACTGAACACAAACAATGCAAATGTATCCACTACTCCTTTTCATGATTCCTCAGAAGCCCAGGTAATTACAATGTCAGCCAGGAAATCCACAACTTTATTATGTCCAGCTTTGATGCTTCACTTCTTCCTAAAGATACAGCAGCAACCCAGAGTTTACAGGTGCAGTTTGTTCCCAACCCTTCCCCATTTCCTCTTTATTCCCAATGACCACAGTACGCCTCTCTCTGATTCCTTCTCTAGCTGTCTTTTTTAAGAAACCTTTTTGCAAAGATAATACTTTCATTTTCATACAGCAACAAATAATTCATATAAACACCTTCATAGATAACAGATGATGTATAAGAGGTTTATAAATTAGCAGATAGCAGTCAGTATAGCAGTCAGTATAGCTATTATTACAATGTGGGGAAAGGGTGATTTAAGAGACTGGTAATATGACAAGGAATCTCACTTCTAGTCTGTTAGTTACAATTCTGCCAAGTAAATAGTAACCGAAGGATATTACCTTGTCTTGGACAAGATATTTGGTGACTTGTGAGGAAGTGTTAACAGGCAAAGTCAGTGGCAGACTGACACACTTAGAAGTGGGAAAAAGCACAAAATAATTTCTGCATTCTTTCCTCTTCTGCTAGGAAATACCAAAACTCCTCCCATTCCCGTGCATCTGGTTTTCCACTTAATAAAAGGAAATATTTTTGGCAAAAAAGCCTTTGTTTTTAGACCTAAAACCATTATCACTGAGAAGGAGACATGGTTTCTGGATGAATAAGTAGAAATCTGTTTTTGACACTTCCCATAGGACTGACCATGGTCTCACCCCATGGTCCTGTGTATGTCTCATTGAAATGCTAATCCAAGACTGAGAAAACCATCATCATAAAGAGTAAATACGGATGGTAACAGCAAACACACCAATATACAGGATGGAGAAGCCTCACTGTTGAAGTTCTTTCTTTCAGGTTACAGTGGAGCTGGGAACATGTAGGGGAAAATGTGTTAGGCTCCAAAAGCCATTGTACTAAACCTAAACCTGTCACAGTGGGAGGACAGAAACTGGCAAAGAGAGGCCAGGGTAGCAATAAAGTTTGGCTTCTTTCCCTTCCCTATTTTTGGTGGGTAGGAAAGGTTCTTGGTTGCTATGGCTGCCAAGACCAAATGATGCAACTCACTAAAAATAACTCTCACTTCTCAGAAAGCTACAGATCTTACAGATCAGATAAAAATTAAGTCATTCCTTCTGTTATTTATCCTCTTTCTGGCCTCATCCTCCAGAAATACTCCCAAAATGGAAGCAGGACATTAAAGCAGCAATTTTCATGATGATTTTCACTTGAGCTGCATCAGACAGACACTTATATTTGCTGCGTCCCATGCACAGACCCCTGGAAACAGGACATAACTTTATGACAGATATTTGCAACCTGCTCTGAAGTCTAGCCTCCAGAAGTTGTTTTCACTTTACCGTGTACAATAAGTTTAGTCAGAAAAGGCATCACATATTTGATGGGAAAGGATCAGGATTTACCTCAGGAATAAAAAGGGTGATAAGTAGGGATAAATAAGAAATAAGATTTGAAATGCATATGTGATACAGTGAATCTTGTCCTGTATCAATCTGCTCAGGCCCACCTTTGCACAGCAACATATCAGCAATGCTAAACACTAACTGGCCCTGAAAGATACGTTTTGATCTGCAGAGAAAAGACACGTTGGTCGGTGCAGCACGTTCTCATTATGAGTTTCTCTGTGAGACTGCATAGATGGGGCATTCAGTGCATAGTGGTGAAGTAAAGAGAATTTCCAATTTTCTTTTTACTTCACCTTTACAATGATGCTGTCAACTGGAAATGAAGAAGGAAGGAGGCAATGAAGCAAAAATATTCAACTATAGCAGAGAAAGGAAAAAGTAAGTGTAAATGCCAGATGCAGGTACAGAGAAAAAGAAAAGAATGCTTACAAATAAGTAAATGAAAAAAAAAATAGGGGAAGAATGCAAGAAAGAAAAAGATATTTTAAAAATAACCAGGAACAAAAGTGCCTAGAGACTGAAATATAGTGCTGGAGTTTATTTTTTCACAACAGAATAGTAGATAGAAAAGCTGAAGAGCTGCATAGGACTCTGCAGGCTTGTTCTACTTTCTACCAGTCATGAGTATTTGACTGATGTAGCAGCCTGCACCATGGTTTGAAGGTGACTGTGGGACTGAATATTTTGGAGATAGTACCTAGAAATCTATCTGTGCATGATTTGAATGTAATCTCTAAGTAAACTGCCTTTGTTAAAACTTCACTTAGTAGAAAAGGGAAGACATTAGTTACTAAATACTAAGTTTATTTTACAAGAGCTAACAGATAACTTCAAGTTAAAATTACTGCCTACTATCTACTGGCCTCAAATTATTCTGTGATTATGAAAACCTGATCGAGTGGGTGGCAACCCTCACGGTGGGGAGGTTGGAACTAAATGATCTTAAAGGTGCCTTCCAACCCAAATCATTCCATGATTATATGATTTTATGCACAGACCAATTTTGTAAAGATATTACGTAATTTGCTGAGGGCATGCAATTAGTCTGGGACTTTGCAAAAAACTGGATGCATTTTGCTGAAGATGTAAACTAGTGATCCATTTACTAGATTACTGGGCCTTTTTTTCTGGCTTCCATCCCACTTTCTTCTTTCTTTTGTTATTTAAAATTGTCTGATCCTACTACTGGTAACTGGAGCAGAAGCAGCTCTCATTGCTGATCAGTACTCACTTTATATTTATTACCCATTCTCTCTTTTCCTTCTGTCTATTGTTGTCCTAAATATGTGGGTATACATTTATTGAGATAAAAAGTTGCTAAGTACCTATTAACCTTGCATAAGGACTTCTTGGAAAGATACATCTTATGCAAAAAACAAACAAACAAAAAAATCCAACCAACATTTTCTTCCTCCTTCTTTTGCCATAACCTCTATGATCTCTCTGAAGGCAATATCTGTAAAAAGTTTATTCTGCCAGTGAAGTTCCATGTATGCTTGGATTTTGTGCCACTTAGTGAGGCGACTTTTCAGTCATGCTAACGAAATTTGTAAATGTATGCAAAGTCACACACAAACAAGAAATTTCTACCACCTGTTCACCTCTTGTTGTGGAGCAGTATCAAGATGCCTATTCTGGAAGAATGAGTGTACAAATGATGTGCGGTACTCTCAACATAGTCTAACTGAATCCACACTAAGACCTCTCCTCTGCACATAAGGAGAAAAACCTCACATGCTTAACAAAACCAATGAGAAGACAAACCTGTTAAACTGTCACTGGTTTCAAGACAAGAGGTGCGCTTCTTTGATCTAATGCAAGCATTACATCAGAACTGGGTAACAGACCTGTGAGATTCAACTCACCACTACATTTTGTGATATTTTCTAAACTTTTGGGTGTTCGAGGTACAGTCTGTATCCCAGATGTGGATTTTGGTGAACCAGTTATACAGCAAGTTAACATGCAGACTAGATTTATGTAGAAGTACACAAAGGTTGGAGCTGGAACTGCTGAAAGGAGAGTGCTGCCAGGCAGTGCAGTGCAGAGAACTTGAGGGCAGGGGAATGGTGCATGGATGTGAAGGGGAAAGGGCAGAGCCTCGGAGACCTATAGTAGGACCAATATTTACTTACCACCTTTATTAATAGTCATGAAGACAGCAGAATAAAACCACATTCATTAAATTTGCAGATGATGCTAAATTGGGAGATATTATACAAGTATGGATCAAGAAGTGTAATATAAAGCAGCTCAGAAAAATACAGGCTGAGAATAGCAAAATGAGATTCATCTTGTAAAAATGCAAGTTAATGCATGCCACAAGGGAAGAATAACTTGGGCTGAGGGAAGCCACAAATCTGATAGAAGGCAAAAACCTCAAGGTGACAGTGTGCAACAAATTACAGAGGATCATTCACAAAAGGATGGGTGCAAAGGGTAACACAATTGTGGGTTGCAAACACAGAGGTACTGGCTCACAGTCAGAGAGATTCAAACCAAGAGATTTTATTCAGGATACCAGTTTAGCTTCAAGACAAATATATGTGACATCTCCCTAACTCAGACATATTTGTGAGGGGAAATTTCTACAGATAGCTTCTGGTGTATAAATTGTCTCTGGTGTTTGGTATACAGAGTCTGAAGGTAGGTAAAGTGGAGTGAGCTCAGAGAAAAACAATGATTCAAGGACACTTCCATAAGCTAGCTGTGTATGACACAATGAAGGAAAGTTCCACAAATACCTGAAAAAAGAGAAAATACATCCTGCAAAAGGAATCACAGGTAGTCCTATTGTCATCTTGATTAAGATGCAAGAGCAAAAAAGTTATTATTTACTAGAGTAAAGTAGTCATAGTATCTATAAAAGTGGAAGATCTCACTTGTGGGGTGTTTTTTGAGTAGGAATTGCAAAATTGCTCAGGAGAAGCAGTCTTGAACTGACAGGAAGGTGATAACAGAAAAAGCCTTTTCTTTCTTTGACATCTATACTAAGTTTAGAAGACATATGTTACTGCTGTGTATTCTCATATTTACTTCTGTGAAGCAAACAGGGATCCAGGAAAATAAAAACAAAAGCAGCAAAAGAAGAAACTTCTAAAGAATCACCATCCAAGCAGCTGGAGTAATGCTTAAAAAAAAAAAAGAAAAACCAAAATAGAACTAAAAAAAAAACTATTAGAGCCCATATTGCTAATTAAAACTAAAGTGAACTGATCACAATAATAAAAATAAAGATGTTGAATTACTTCAGAGTTCATTCTGGAGGAAAATCAGAAAGCAGTGGGGAAGAATACACAGGAGAATATGATCAAAAATGTATTAATATTCTACATGCCCAAAGGTTACATACGCCATCTCACAATAGATAGAGTAAGAGTGAAGATGGACATCAGGATGAAAGGAAATTACCAAAACAGGAGAATATTCAGAATTATAATTTACGCTATATGAAGAACTGTATGACAAAATCTAGAAGATGCTTAATATACCTTCAGTTCAACAACATAGAGAGTGTCAAATGCAAAAATAGACAAGAATGTTTATGACCATCCTCTGGTTTCTAACCAGGCTAATCAGGTACACAGCAACAAGATAACAAGATACTTTTTCCTGGGCTTTCAAGTTTACTCAGGGTAAGAGTTTCAGTGAAGCTGAACAAATAATGTGAAAAAAAATTGAGTATGCTCTTGATTTGTCTGACACTGTTTATGCCTTCCCTATTTCTGCATTCATGGAAGTGCATGGAAACATATCCTATGTCATGGAAAAATGTCCTCAAGCAAATCTCAACTGGAAAAAGTTATCATAAGCATTTTCTCTCAAATATTTCTGGATGGTAAATTTGAAATTTTAATTTGAAAAATCCAAGCCATTAGCATTTCTGTACTCAGTGGAATAAATATGTGAATCTTGAGGTTGACTCTGTTACGCATATGCTCAACTTTATGCCTGGCAAGTGGTCCCATTGCCTTCGGCTCCAAGACAACTTACTGGAGCTCTTGGCAGTGGATGAAACTGAGCTAAGGAACACATCTCTAGGAGATCAGCATAGGTCCCAGCCCGGGAATGAGACTGCACTGGCTCTCCCTGTCCTTGGGTACATTTCACTGTAGGGTAGAGTCTTTCCAAACGCAGTTCACAATCAAAAGCTGGCCCTGGGGGAAAGCAAGTCAACATTTATGTGTTTTTCAGATAGTCAGAATTAGTTCAGGCTTGTTAAACACCTGAAAGAATTTCTGCAGAATTCATCAAATATAAATACAATACATGACAATGAAAATATAACCCATTTCTAGAGCCTACTTCTTTTTCCCTACTGCTTTCTCTACAGAGTAAGGCAGCAAAGAGCTGTAAACTACAGGGCCTGATACCTTTTGTATGTCTTCAGTGAAATATTCACTAAGCTCAGTCAGCGTTACCTGTGGAAAATCACTGACATGAAGGGGGCTGCGGGGGTGTCAATCAGAGCACAATTATAAGCCAGTGTGTTACACAGTCATCTCAGGGGGACTAATTTAGTCTGCAAGTCTTTGTAACTGCTGATGATATGTGAAATGGAGGGAAGTTAAGGCTGACAGTAAAAGCCCAAAGTGAGTTTGCAGGAATGGCAGATACAATATCCATCTTTTTATTTGCAAGCTAGGCCTTTTTGATAAAATAGGACCAAAACAAAAAACCACAAACAAACAAAATCTCAAACAAGAAATATGAAACTATTTTTACAAAGTCACTTTTTTTTCAGAGTAGAGCTGAATTTAACTATACCTCATACAAAACTCCTGCCAAAATCTTCTCACAGTTTCCTGCTCCTACAGAGAATCCTTCTGAAGCCAGGTTTGAATTTTCATCCTTCTGGTTATAGCCATGAATTAGGGTCGTTTATAACTATGAGCTTTAGAGACCCCACTGCTTCTGCACCGCAATGTAATCATAAGTGGTTTATAGAGAAAAGATAACTGGAATTTATGATTCAGTAGTTCAGTTAGAGGGTCACCCAAAACTGTAGCATAGAGGTACATGATGAGGCACTGTGGCAGGGTAGAAAGCACGTAGGAGAAGGCACTACTAGAGGAGGTTGTGGCAGGGCAGGGAAGAAGGCATAGAAGCAAACTGATGTTCCTCTTCACACAAGTGGTACATGCTCATACACGTCATTGGTATATAATTACTACCATCCTGATTATTCATCTAGGGGGTTATGGTACAGAGCTCAAATTCTACAGTGTTGAAGCCCAAAGTGTTCTCACACCCAGCTGCATGCAAACCTGAACTCAGGCTTAGCACAGACCTCCTATATATCTCCCTTTCTCTGCTCAGAACTCCCCTAGGAAGAACATTGAAGTATTTATTTTGCTTCACATCAGTTGAAATGGTATTTGGAAGTGGGGAGGAGAAAGACACTAGGTCCCAGGAGAAGTCCACTTGGCAAGTGAGTGTGCCCTTGGGTATACTATGAAGTATAACCTTTAGATGTTTTTAGGCATTTCAGAAGAGTAGCTATAGAATCAATTCTAGCTGGGAAGTCATAAGGTTTGAAAGATTATCTTGGATTTCTCAGTGTATATTTGTAAAAATACCAAGTGCAAGTTCAGAGCTACACCCTGGTTCACAACATCACAATTTCCATCACCTCCCTTTAAAAAGTGGAGGACCTGGAAGCTATAACTTGGCAGACTGCCTAGCTAACCCCATCTTCTTTTCCATAATAAGGAACAGGGAAGAGAATTCCACAGGCAAGAACAATTCATGTCTGATCACATGTTTAAAGCTGGGTACTAAAGATTTTTCAGCATTGAGATATAGGATGTCATAAGCTCAGAGTCCTGACACTGATACAGAGTGGAAGGGACCTCTGAAATAGTTGTCTGGTCCAGTGTCCTACTTGTAGAGGGGCCAGTTTTGATCATACTGCTTATGGTCTTGGCTAGTAAAGTTTTGAATATATTCAACCTGTTGAGGTTGGTATAAATAGCAATTCTGCTTTCCAGCCTCTTAAACAGTCCTTCCCAGTTTGCTGTCAGCCACAGACTTATTCCCATCCCATTTTTCAGGTTGTTAATAAAAGTGTTGCATAATATCAGCCCCTGAGGGATGCCACTTACCTGGCTGCCAGTGGAAGTTTATAGTATTGATTTCAACCTTTTGAGACTGAAAATGTAACCAGTATTCCACCACCTAATAGTACACTTCTGTGGGCCATATTTAACCAGTTTGGCTTTAAGGATACTACAGGGAGATGCCAAGTCAAAGGCCCTTCTTCATCCTTGAAGGAAATTTTCAATGCATCTGGGACTGCTGGTGCAAAACCCTAATATGAGAGTTGTGTACGCTACTTGTTAAAGATGATTCATTAAAATCGTCTATATGAAGGAAATTGTTCAGGGTTTTCTTGTTTCTTCTTGGTAACGGAAATGGTGGAAAACTTTTGCTTTTTCCAAGGCAGCAGAGCAAAAGAATAAGTAGTTTGAAAGATGGCAAGAGCAGGAAGGTTTGATCAGATGATCCAGTGTGGTCCCTTCCAACCTTACTCATTCTGTCATTCTGTGAAATATGGCCCCTACACATCAACATAATTCAGTGAGGGGCAAATCCTAAGGAAGAAGGATGTGATACTGTTTTTTCAATTGTTACAATTGCTGTTACTTTTGGTTTCCTTGTTATAATTATGAAGATAAATACGACTTTTTTGTTGGTAGTCCTTATTGTATATATTTAGAAACAGGAAAAAATTAATGTCGTGTTCTCCATGTAAAAGTGCAGTAGAGTTTTTGGAAATAATGGTGAAAAAGTATTTCTGTTTCTTGAGTGTTTTTCTTTTCCTATGGCAACAATAGAACACATTGGATTGCACTTGGACCTATGAAAGTAGCTTATGCAATAAGATAATACATTAAAACAGAGAGAGCAGGAGGGTTACGGTGAGAGAGGGAGAGAAAACCCTCTTCATTCAAATTTGAAAGTTACTTGTTTCTTTTTACTGTGTGATACTCCAGAATGAATATCAATCACAGCCTTCTTACTTCCCGTGCAGATTTCCATCTTAATGAAGTGGATTCATCATGACTTATTATGACAATACCTCATTTTTACCCACTGTTCCACTCCTTTTTTGACTCTTTTGATTAGAAAGATCATGCTGCAATGTCCCACATGATAACTGTATTAGTTAGAGTAAGTAACTGATCTATTACCGTGGGATAATACAGTTTGAAGGCATTTTACTAGGCGCTGGCACATTTCAATATTATTAGAGGGTCACGGAGTGTCTGACATTTCAATTTGTTATCAGGCCACTCATATCACTAGGGCAATCATTAAACATAGACTCTAATAAGGTTTCTGCTATGTAGGGTCATTCATTATTGACAAGGAGGAGAGAAATAAATACCTTCCCAGGGGCAGCCTCAGCATATAATAGTGTAAAAACCCTCTGAGTCTGGAACCATATTTTCTAGATTTGCTGGCAAATCAAGCATTACATTTTCAAATTAAACTAAATGAAAGGATACAGACAAAAACGTGAATACTTAGATTCTGTCTTTACATACTGTCACAACACTCATTATAATCACATATACATAAAAATTGATAATTAGATCACAAATTGGCTTATTTTACCACCGTGATGGAAGCTAATAATGCACTTGTGTCATCTTTGGTTTATGAGGTCTGTACACCTGGGACAGACTTTGCATAATACAATTAATCATCATATATCATCTGGCTCCTATAGCTATTTAACAGATCTTCACCTTTCAACTAGGTAGCCCTGTGATTTAGCTTGGAAACAAAAGGACTATATTCTTCATAAAAGGTTATTAATATTTTACCCCTTAGATTAATGTTTGGGTTATTTGGGATATATTTTAAAGTTCATTTTTAAATTTCAAATTTTCCCTGAATAACCTCAACCTCATCTACATTTCACATATCTGTCAAAAATTAACTGTGTTGCGCTTTAAAACTAAATCAAAAAAAAGGGAAAAGATAATTTGGAAGAGGTGAAAGATATTGTTAAAACCACAACTAAAAGGATTTGGACAGAGCTATTTATTTCTGGAAATTTAGTTTGGGGAAAAATAAATTTGTGAGATTTTTTCCCTCAGTTTCTTGGGAATAAAAATAAATCACACAGCAAATAGGGGTGTTAGGATGTACTACAGCATTTGGTGAAGAAACAGCAGTGTTGCAAATGGATGCAAAACAGAAAGGGTCTAATTCTTCAACTACATGCTGTCTTAAGTAGTCCTATTGTCCTGATCCGGATCCATTCAGAACACTAGAACTTTAACCTTGGTTTCTGAATCAGATGGATTGGGTACAAAAGAGCAGTTCAAGAGAGAATCAAACTCAAGAAAAAATGAGCTATTTTCACTCTACTCTTATAACTGATGAACTGCAGCTTCCACGGTGATAGTAAATTAGTTTATAAAATTTCTTCCATATTTAACAATAAAAGGTGTTATTAATAAGTCAGGTAAAAAAACATCTCCCACAATTCAATAAGGTGATCCTTTCTTTTTAATTCATTACAAGAGTTTTAATTGGATCAGAAGAGCAACCAGCAGACAACTGAATTGACAGTGTAATTTAATTCAACTAGTATAGTGAGAAGAAATCTTTACTGACAGTTTTTATTCAACCTTACTTCATTCCTGGGTACTAGCTTAGTCAACTCCAGCACTACAGCTTCTCTCTGGCTCATCTTTGGGACTTCCCTACAAATAACCATTTAAATCTTCCCACTGCAGTAACTTGCCTCAGTGGAGCAAATTGTTCTTATCAGGTTTCCAAGTTCCCTTATCAGGGAGAGTAACCTTCATTAAGTCAAGCAAGAGATGCTGAACTAAGAAACAGTTCTGTCTACAAGCTGACACAGGATATTCCAGGAGAGGCAGAAAAAGATGACTGTAGCCATGATGGCTTGAACACATGTAGAAAAAAGGTCTCTGTGAGGAGACAAAAGGATGTCAAAGTGTAAATGAGTAAGAGGGACTTCCTGGACTGAACGGATTAAAGAAATTCAGTTATACGGTGAAAAGCTAAAAGACTTACCACCAACATCTGAGGCTGTCCAATTTTAAAGTTGAGAATCCTAACAACATTCAGATATGTGGAGGTACTTGATTAAAATGGGGCAATATTTTTACATTGGTAAATATACCACTGTCTTTTATAGCCAGTCTATCACAAGCATACCTTATATTCAGCTCACATTTCTTCATAACATTCTTCATTCTATCAGAGACCACTGCAATACCAAAAAATGAAGTTTTGTCTTATTGATCATGATGTAAATTAGGTATTTATTTGGTACCATGATGTGTATGTTCATTTAGTCACTGTTTTTTTGGAAATAATTTGGCATTTGTCTGGATAGTTATATTTTTGCTGGGTGGAAAAAGTTGTCATTGGCAATTTAGGATTATCAGACCTGGATAGTAAAAAAAGTGTGTATTACAGGAAATTTTTCTTCATATCAAATACATTGACAGATTCACTTAATCACACAATAATGCATCTTTCTGATTTGGCTCCCTTAGGACCTGTTTCATAAAGTTGTCATCCAAGTTTTTTAGGAATTTTCTGGCCTGGGTTGAGCCTGCTGTGTTATGACCCTAGCTGATTTCTAGCAAGCTGAAATTCCCCCATAAGGACAAAGGTAGTTGACTTGGAAGTGACCCTTAGTTCCTCAAAGAATAATTCGTTGGTATTGTTATCCTGGCTGGGAGGTCTGTAGCAGACTCCCACAATGATATCTGCATTATTTGTTTGCCCCTTGATTCTTACCCAGAGGCTCTCAACTGTGGCAGTGCCAACTGTGAGCTCCATACATTCTAACCCTTCTATTATATACAGTGCCATATATTAATGAAGCTGTTAAACAATACCAACTCTTGGGTTTCAGGTCTAGTCACTGGCCTCCAACCGGACATGTGCAGCTGATCACAGCTCTTTGAGCACGGCAGTTCAGCCAGTTTTCAACCCAGCTCACTGTCCACTTTATCCTGACTGTGCTTCTTCAGTTTTCTTATGAGGATGTTATGGCAGAGAGTGCTGAAAGCTGGACTAAAGTCAAGATAAACAACCAAGCCAGTCATCTCATCACAGAAATCCATCAGGCTGATCAGGCATGATTAGTCCTTCACAAATTCATGCTGATTATTCCAAATCACCTTCTAGTCCTTCATACAATTCGAAACTGTTTCCAGAATTATTTGTTCCATCCCTTTAGTACAAGATATTCTTAAAGAGAATACATACACACGTGCTTGAAAGTTACTTGGGAAATGGGAAAATGTCATGTTTAAAAAAAACAGAGAAATATAACGATAGTATTGTTAGTAGTTTTGTTGTCCATTTAGTGGTTGAAAGTCTCATGAACAAGTTTAAGAGCAGAGCCTGAAAAGTGTTTTTTGGGATATTCTCTGACTGGACTCAGTCTGAAGGAAACTATTGCAAGCACAGGAGGTGCTTTGAAAGTTTTTTTCCAGACAGAAGAGGTAGCATAATAATAGTGAAGGGAGTTCCCACTTCTCAATCTGGTACAGAGAGAAAGGATAGATGACACAAAAATAGGGAGTTTGAGTCAATTTACATTCAAAATCACCAGGAACGTTCCACTGATTTTTCATTAATCGTCATGTGGTATTTTCCATAAATGTGTGAATTGTGTGACTGTTTTTGTTTGCAGTCATTAGATTATGTCACATTTCCTATTTGGTTAGCCAAGAAATTATGATAATAATTTCTATTAACATGAAAAACTTGATGGTAGAACCTCACACTCATTGAAGAGAATATATTTGTCTCCATGAAATTAATCCAAAGGCACCATGCAAAGGGTAACTGTCTCATCTCAGCAAAAAAAATGAGCACAGCTTCTGGATTTTAGAAAGATGAAAGTATTCTGCAGAAATATTAATATAAATTTATGTGCCTAACTTAATTTACACAAATCACAAGGAGAAGGAACAAGTGGTTAACATCTTGGCATTTTCTGTCATCTGCAGAGCAATTATTGTTACAAAACATGAAGAGTACTGGAGACCATGGAGGAAGAGAGAAGTAAGAGATGCCTGCCTCCCTCCCTGCATGGATTGGTGTCAAGCTCTAGAAATTTAAAACTCAGGACTGATTGATGCAATATATTTTTACAAAAATGTATTTTTTCTGAAGAGATCCTTTCATGTAGAAGAGTATGGACAGTGCTACACAGATATGGGACCATGGAGATACAATTCAGGTTAGGAAAGGTACTTGCAAAAGGGTCTGCAATATTTTCCTGAACAACTACATTTTTTTTCTGCAGTGCTCACCTGCATAACTGAAAGTATATAGAGGAATAAATTATTTCCATGGGGAAAAAAATGTACGATTAAGTTGCTTTTTCTGTAAGTGGTTTTCTTTCTAAAAATTAGATACTAAATTACCAATGTCATATAAATGGTATAAAACATATGCGCAATGTAGTTTTCACAGCCTAGTCAAAAGCAGTCAGACCTGTACATCATAAACACCTGAATTATTCAACCATTACCTGGCCTTTCATTGGAAGCAGTTCCGGTACAGATCTCCTGCACAGTTCTTATACATGTAGGAGAAGTTAAACCCGGTGTCTGCAGCTCAGAAGGAAGCAAAGGCTCCTTTGACACTGGCACTACCCTACTACAGTAAAGCCCATGCTTATTACTTGAATACAAAAGTCATATACGAATCCTTAAAATGTACATATTTTAATTAAAAATTACTGGACATTTTTTGGAAAAGAGCGAGTGGGGGACTCGCTCTCAGGGACTAATCTGCTAACTTTTGTCTCAATAAATTTTTTAATTTCTTTGGCTATCTATGGACCTTTAGATTACTGCAAAGAATATACTGTTGTATTGCCTATGTAGTCACTGCATTGATGATACATTTTGAAACACTGTAGATTATCATGGGTATGAAATGTGCTTTGTGGCAAACATAATTTGAAAATCCTATGTTGCTGCAGAACATAAGGTGCAAAACAGATCACGGGTTAGTCAATACTACTCAATAGAAAATCACTGATACTGCACCAATACTGCTAGCAGAGTTTCTGTGCACTACTTTCATGGGAAACAGAAATAATAAAGGATAACTTTTCCATGTAAATCTTCTTTCAGTAAGGAGAAAAGGCCAACCATAGGAAAGGGAAACTCTTGTTTCTGTGGACAAGAGTGGTGGAATATTCAATAAAAATGTGCTGTGACAGGTCAGTAATCAAGATCTTGCCTATGCAGAATATGTTTTTTCCATATAGGCTAAAATAAGGTACTAATGTGATGTTGTGTCAGAGCAAATTGTCCCATCACTTGTCTGAACACACTGGCAGTCTTACTCTGGTAGAAGTTTCTTTTGACCTTTTATTTGGGAAGAGGTTGAAACTCTTGCCCTTGTGCAATGGTAAGACAAGTTGAATTAAGGAAGCTCTGTTTTTATAATTATGAAATTAAGACTGATACCACAGACCAGTACATCCTTTCCCAGATCTGGCTGAGGTGGTGAAAAAAATCTCAAACATCAGAACTCCTCCCTGCCCAACAGAAAGAAGCCACTGCCTCTCCATGTGCACGCATCTGGTACCAGTGCAGAATGTTTCTGTATCTGCCTAAGAACAGTCGGGATTCTTAGCTCAAGCCATCAACATACCACATGTACCCAGCTGTCTTTGAGATGGATGAGAAAGTCTCACTCACATAACCATTGAGTGATTTTAACCAGGGAGGGATGCTACTGTCTCTAACTGGCACAACAGTTTGCGAAAGGAACATCAGTCTTCCTGATATTGAAAAGGATGTGTATGGAATAAAAGTTATCTCAACACGAACTGTTTTAGTTCTAGGTTTCCCTGCTGAGACTGGTATTCTGGTCAGCTGAGACTTCCGGAATTTAAAGTACTGATATAACATAACATCATATGCTGGCTGGGTTTGACTCTGAACATACTGGGGTAAACAGTATTGTTCTCCTGTACAGTGAAAGCTCTTCAAACATGCTACACACAATTCTACACTTGCTTCAGAAAAAGCTGTTGGTGTTCCATCTTTGACTCTAACATTTAGTTAGATACTGCACAGGACTCAGAGCTGAGAGGAGATGGAGAAGTCAGTGTTGGATTTTTTCTCCATGTGTTTCTGCTGCAGTGCCTCAGTCATGCTTCAGATTTCCAGAACAACAATTTAGTTTACAAAAGAAGCCTGGAACAATACTGGATAATTAAACCTGAAGAGCCACTGTGCCCCTGGACCCTCCCCAACATATGTGGAGATCAGAGTGAGAATGAATGCAACTCCAGAATTGGTGTCATTCTCCAAAGCTTAACACAAAACATGTTCATGATTTAGAGGAGGAATACATAATGCTGAAACTTTAACACAGTGAACTGAATGCCTATCCCTGCTCCTTCCACTCTCTGGAAATGCTTTTATACTTAGACCTATCCAGCTCCAAAGGGTCAGAAGAGGAGCTCATGCAGTGGGGAACACCTGTCATTCGGGCTGATGCTGCCAGTAAACACCCACTCTGAAGCTGGTGGCAAACACAAAGGTAAAGGCTGCCCTGCCAGACGTATAAAAACCTGTCTCAGAGGCAGACACAGTGTCAAAGATATTTCTGTTTCTGTGTGGTGGTGTGACACACATGAAAAAATCACTTGCAGTGGCAATATTTGCTTTTGCAAAGAGAGTTTGGAGTAGCACTGCATTTCTCTTTCATAAAAACCAACCTGTGTTTGCAATGGAATGGATTATCCAGCCTCTTGGTCATACCTAGGACCCTGTGAAAGCCCACTCATCTCATTGATCATTCTCTGTGTAGGTTCAATAAATCTGCACCTGCCTTTGGCTAATACATCAGCTTTAAGGTATTCGCCACTTCTACAATGAGAATGTTTGCTCCTGTTACAATCCGCCCCACAAGGCAGAGGTAACTTTTGGTTTCCTGCTAATTAATTCCTTGGTGTGAATTAAGTTAATTGATACTAGATGATCAGTGTTTACAGGTCCATATATATACGGTTTATTTTAGAACAATTTGGTTGTAAAAGAAAACAGATATGTACCCGTTTTGGTTATTATTATCTATAGTAATATTGGAATATAAAAGCATAAAGGTATCACCCAAGAAAATGTGTAAGGGAAAAGAGAGGAAAAAAGAAAGAGAAAGAATAAAAGTTCATATTCACCACCCAGAGGTCTCTGACGAACGTGGTGGTTGTCACTGGTGTCTTGGTCCATCGGGGAGTGATGGGGGAAGAAGCCTGCAAAACATGAAGTCCAGTGGGTTTATATACACTCAGAAACCCTTCTGGTACCTTCTCTGTGGGTGAGTAGGGGTTGTTGTTTTTGCACAGTCATGCTGCTTTTGCAGGAATGAGTCAGAGGCTGGAGGTGCTGGTTTTTGCACAGTCACATAGGCTGGGGTGTGGTGTGCTTTGGTGGCACCCTCTCTAAGAGTGAGGCCTTCTCTGGGGTAGTGGTGGGTGTGTGCACTGAGGGCTCCCTTCGACATAGCCTGGCTCACAGGAGATAAGCATCACATATCCAGAGACTGTCCCTGACCTCCACAAAGTTAACAGGTTGTGGGCTATGGCCTCCTCCCCTCAGGCTTTATTTTCAATCTTCTGCCAGGAAGCTTCTTTGCACAGCCTTCTACAGTAGCACTGTTTTAAGGTAATTAAAAAGTCCAGTTCCTCACAGCTCCTCACCTAAGCAAATAGTTATTGAACCTGATGTGTCACTCCAAGTGCAAAGATAAACTGAAGCCCCTGATCCTCACATCCTCACCATTTGCACCTCATTCTTAAAGAATATATTTCTAGAAAAATCATACCACATCATTCTCTTTAACAAAAAAGAAATTTTCAAAATTTACTTTACTGAGGGTTCTGTAGATTTGAGGGCTGTAACCATGTGGCCGTAACTACCCCAGTTTCTCCCAAGTTTTTTCTGGTATGTATTCCACTGCTATGATAGTTTTAGACTCCCATGTCTGTCCCCCATAGCAAGCAAGGCTTTTTCTGCAAAGCAGTTTTTCAGCTTATATTGTCTGGCTGTGGTGGGGGAAAAAAAAAGTGTTTTCCCCTGGAGCTAAAAAATGGTAAGCACCAAGGGGGTGGTGTTTCTTGGTGTTGACCCAATCAGCGCCCCTGCAAAATTAAAACATATCACACCAGCCCAGAAAAGAAGGATAATGATGTAGTTGGAGGAGAAGTGTCCATGTTTTAGGCCAGGAGGGGAGAAGAGTCAGGAGCCCTGCTGGGGGCTAGGCCCCCCCAGTCCCTGACTGGGGGCTGCAGGAACTTGGAACAGTGTTAAATTGGGCCAAGTACTGTAGTTAAGAGCTGTGGGAATTTTCCTTGCTGTGAGTGGACAGCCAGAGGTACTGAAAAGCGGTGGCAGAGCAGCAGCAAATGGAGAACTGAGTGCCAAAAAGCAGCAAAGATGGCATGCAGCCAAGCTGAGAGACACAGAGATGTCTGATGGGGAGAGAGAGAGAGAGAGGACTAAGCTCAACAGAGAGAGTTTTGGGGGTAAGACTCAATTAAATCTCCCCAAAATCCCTTTGAGACCCCTCCTGGGAGGAGGGGGTGGACTTCTACTTGATGGGAGTCCTAAAATGCAGCATGCAGCAGAGAGAGAGGAGCTAAGAAGCTCAGAGACTGGGACGGCCAGACAGAATGCGGGGGAAGTGGCCTTGCCCCCGCTGCTGCCAGGTTGGGAGTTGAGACAGAGCAAAGGAGCTCTGATAGGACGCTTGGGGCAAAGACTGAACTGAGAGCTGCCCTAAGCGTTCTGACTCTTGAGGAGTTTGAATCCCCTGAGGAAGGGACTTTCATGGATGTCTTACACCCCACGATATGACCATGGTAAGGCGAGTTTTGTCCCTGCTTTTGCAAGCCCACGGGAGAGACATCTTCCCTTGGAGCCGAAGGGCTGAGAGGGGTGAGAGGAGACCCCTTGTATTGTAATGGAGAGAGAAATCTTTCAGCTATGACAATCCAGCTATTGCTGCTGCATTGAAGAGGAGAGACACTGCTGCCCTGAACGTGGAAAGGATCTTTCCTTCTTCCCTTCTGGACTTTTATTGGAGGGAGAGGAGACTTGATCCAATGTAAATATTGCTTTACCATAGGAGAGATAGTTAGGATTATGCATATAGTGTATTATAATATTTATTTGTGTAATAATTGAAATATAATTCCCTTCTCCCATATTGAGTCTTGTGTTGTGTCTGGAAAACCCCTCTCACACTGGGGTGAGTTGTGGGAAGGGGGCTTGGATTTGGAAATTGGATTTTTGGGGGTCTCAAACCACCACACTGGCACAATAAATACGTGAGAGAAAGGCTAAGTAAAACAGCAACCCACTGCCAAAAGTACTTTGCACAATCATGCAAAGCTAAGCTGGATGTATGACCAGACAATATGCTGTAATTATAAACAGACAGACTATCTATTGCTGGAAATCTTTTTATCATGTATTATTCTGACTCCATGGCAAAATCGGCAACGGGTCACTCAACTCATCCTCTCTTTCTTTGGCTTAACTGCCAGAAAGGTGGAATTAAATGGGAAGTCACATTAATGACTTTGTGGCAATAACAGTGGGATCAGCAGAATAAAAATGTAAGAGTGATGCAGGGGATGAGAACTAGTGGAGTCAAGGATGGAAGAAGGCAAAGCAATTAATCTGTGTGCCATGAAAGAGAACTAATTAGTTCCCTTCTAGTGCCACACTCAGAAGAGAGCTGAGGTCTGGGTTAGGAAACTAGTTAGTGCAGGACTGCTGCCAGGTACTGAGAGGAGTGAATGAAAAAATTTCTGCCTCTCAGATCAAAAGCAGGTCCTTTCATGATTTATTCTCTGCATTGGGTAGCAAATCTCTTTCTGTTATTTTGTTTATAAGCAGGGCTAATCTCATCTAGATATACATATAGATTTAGATACAGATATTAATACAGCTGATAGAGATAAAGATATAGGCATAAACATAGATAATAAATATGTGTATACATATAGAAATAGGTATAAACAGATATAGATACAGATGTAGATGCAGATGCAGGCATAAACATGGTCCTGCCTTGCTCACCCCTCACCCCCTTCCCCAGCACCCAGACACACCATCAGCAATAACAACTAGATTAGTACCTGAAGAACCCAACAGAGTTGACTTCTGGGAGCAACAAAGGGAAAAATAAAACAAAAAAGAGTTAAGCACCATAGCTAAATTGAGGTTAGACCTATCTGGGGAGTTGGATGAGCAGACAAGAGTTGATCAGAGAGGCAGGAAAAGATTGAAGCTTCTGTTCTCTCAATTCACCCCTACCATGTTTTCTTACCAAGTTTTCATCTTTTCTTTTCTCTTTTCTCTTTTGCTATGTGTTGGTGTGATTTCACATTCTGCAGTGAAATAGCAGATTGCAGATTGCCTTGAGAGAAGCAATGCAGACTTCTTTTTTGAGATGACAAAGACCAGATGAAGATCTGTGAAATGTTGGGAACAAATGTCACTCCTGCTCTTTTTTTAGTGAGTAAATATACAGGTTTGACTGCAGCTCTTTCTGTTATCAACCTTGTGATCTTTCTCCAGTGCCTTTATCTCTCCTTTTCTCTCCTGTACTTACTGCTTCTTGGAATACATTTATTGGCAGTTGAAACTTTCATTAAAACTGTATTTGAAAAATTAAATTATTGTTGTGTCAAAGGTTAAGAGTTCTTCTTTAAATATTGCATGAACTTTTGTGGGGTTAGAAATAGATAAAGAGATAGCTGGACCCTTTAACATTGCATGCAAGTAGCACCTTAGCCCAATCTAATTGCTTTCCTTTATCATGTTCACTCCGATTGCTCTCTAAACACACACACACAGAACATGGAACAGATTGCAAAGTCTGACTTTGGGGAGAAAACAGTCTAGCTGGTTGTCCCCTGGCCTTGTGAGGGATTTAGGGACTTAGGCTCAGGGAGGTGGCTATCCACATAAGCAGCTCAGTCCATTGCATCTAGTGACAGGAGCATCACAGAGGCTCTCCAGAGTATAACGTGGCATTTCTTCAGGCCTGCTTGTTCACAGCTGTCCCCACAGTCTCAGTCTGCCTCTGGCTCACTGCTTAGGACAGCTTGCCAGCATCATTCTTCTCTCTCTCTTGGTACAGGCAGGCAGCTCAGGACTAGTACAACTAATTCAGTATCAGCTTTAACCACTCTCCTTCAAACAGTGGGGTTTAGCAGTTTTTCTCTTATGTGGAAGTAAATGTAACATTTCCAGATCCTTCTCAGAATGCAATCTCATGTTAGGGAACACTCACATTTATTGATTGTAGAAAACTTTGACTTCTACTAAAGGCATGGTGTTAGCTGCTCTGTAGCCTCCCACATAAGGATCGAGCAGCAAGTTCCCAACCGCCTCTTGGTGATTTCACCTAAAACTGAGGAACCCACATTGGTAAAGCTTATCTTGAATGGGGGAAGAGATTGGATCCAACACCAAGCAGCAGTATGACAGAAAACAATGCAAATGGCCAGGTCCCTTCCCAAAGCACACAGGACTTGCCCTTCTCCCCTTTTTGAAAAGAGAGCATTTCAAGTCCTGAATGCTCTTGGACAGCCAGTGCTGGGAGCTGTGAAGAGACAGCTTTGAATGGACAAAGGCTCTGAGGTCACTACATGCAATTAAGTTCCTATGGCCTAAGCAGGTGCTATGTGTCTAATGAGCAATGATACGACTGGACGATACTCTTAGGCCACCTCATCCGCAAACTAAATGCATGAACTTAAAATTGCTGCAAAATTAAATTGTAAAGTCAAATCTCATCATTCAAAAATTTTCCCACAAAAAATAAATGCTAGAAGTGGATGAATTGTCACAGACGGTTTCAGTGGAAATGGAACTGGTCTCTCAGAAAAGACTGTGCATCAACCTTATTTTGTCCAGTTCTGTCAAAGCAGGCTTTAAGAGATAATGATCTGTGTTTTTTTTACCCAGAGGCAAATGAAAGAGACAAATCTATGGCGCTCTGACAGTGGTGTTTGTTGGATAACTTCTAATGATTTGTTTGTTCCATCTGGCAAGAACTTAAAAGGCTTATTGTGTGATGGCAAATAATATCTAGTGATATTCTTAAGCTGTCATTTAAAATTAATCCATTATAGCAGAACCTACTGCCATAGGATGAAATACAAAGAAAAATACCAGATATGAAATAAGCAACCTGAAAAAATAACCAGGAGGCAAGAAAATTACAACTTCGAGAAACAAAGGGAAGAAAGCTCTTAATACTTGGTAATTTATTTAATCAAAGCTTTAAAATTTCCTGAACTAGAAAAAATACCATCTGGACTTACTTTTTATCTTTACCTTTCAAAGAGTGAGAACACATCATTTTAGAAGAAAGAAACATTTCCCAATAAAATATAAATTTTATTTTTCGATATTGATGATAATAATAACAACAAAGTGTTTATTCTTTTAAAGAACACAAACCAAAGAAATTTCTGTACTGAACAAAAACACTACATCCAGAAAAGTCTCAAAAGGGAAACTTGGCTTCATAATCGAATACCAAAATGATTTGAAAAATCTAATAATCTACCATATCCCAGCAATAAATAATATATCCAGCAAACACAAACTTAAAAGGAAAAATGTCTTTAATCACAGTAATAGTTCTCCTGCTGCCCAGTATATCAAATTACCTTTTCCTTCTCAAAACAATATATCTTCCCAATCCCATTTATTCCTATAGCCTCTGGGCTGGGTTCTGATCTCAGATACACTGTTCAAATCCAGAGTAACTAAACCGAAATCACTCTTTTCAATTGGGACATTTTCTCTGGGTTAAATAGAAGTTATTGACCAGTGGAGCTGCACAAATAGATTACACAGAGGTCAGTTACATGTTTCAAACCATGAACTCTCTTTACTGAACACACCATGTAACACTGACTTAACTAAGCATTTGCCTAACCAGACTAATTGCTATACCATTTTAAATGCTGTCTTTCTTTGTGTGGCGTAAAAATATTTTTTTTTCCTATTTTGGTTTCAATACTGTTTAAATACAAGGAGGTGAGACTGAAAGAGTCCTGTGAAAAAAACAAATGATCCCATCCTTCCCAGATAGACACATCTCTGAATCATCCAATAACTTTCAAAACCCCACCTGATCTGAATGATCATCATAAGCCCACGACTACCATTTCTACTACTAACAACACTGTCCTGTAATGTGTTCAGTGCTGTGATGTTGTTCTGATGTTTTTCCTAATGTCCAGAATGAACCTCATGATCTGTGATTTGTCGCCACTGCCCTGTATTGTATCATTAGCTATTTCATGAGAAAAGTTTGCATCCAGCATCTTTGAAACTGGCTTTAAGTAGTTGGAGGCAACTGTTGGGTTTTCCCAATGCCTTTTCTCACCAGACTTGGCCAGCCCAGCAAAGTCACCCCAGGGCAGAGCCAAGAAGACACTGTGCGATAGCAGTAACTGAAAAGATGGAGTAAGCGTCGCACATGGAAAGCTCTGAGGAGTAGAAAATATGCAATGTTCACTACTGTGTGAGTACTTTAAATATAATAACCTGATTTTTGTGCAAAAGAAAATAACTGATGTTTAGTCTAAGAATGCATCTCCTACTGCTGTCAGGCTTCTTCCTGAGGCACCTTCAAAGGAGTTCTCCTCTCCTTGAAACCTTCAGGCTTAAAAATGAACCAAAGAGGAAGAATGGAATGTGGAGAGGGAGGGGAAGGATGTTTGTTAAGTGAATTGAAGGCAGCATCCAAACCTAGTTCTGATTACAAGCATCAAGCCTTTCCTGAAATATCGCAAAAGAGTGGAAGGTTGGACAGATTTATGGGTGTGCATACTCCACTGGTTTTTATTTTGGAGTTGTATATATATGAGCAAAGATTAAAAGCCAAAACAAATGTCTAAATCATCGTATATTGGCGGTACAGTGGAATAAATACAGCATAGACCTCAAGATTCTAAGTAATGCTGATTGTAAAAAATAATTTCATCTTTGCATTCACCTCACTGAGACACAAAAAAAAACCTCCATAAGAATTATGAGAACAATTTCATCTGCACTACTACCTCCACTCAATTCTTAAAGTGTTCATTTTCTATTTTGATGTGGATCCCATTAAAAAGAGAATGTGTTATAGACTTGAAAGAGTTTTTATTTAATATAACATACCAATAGAAGATGGTCATATTGCATGTCAAAAGTCATAACTTTCTGAAATGGTAATACTGCCCCCATAAAAAACATTACCAATAATAAAAATACTGCCTTTTACTATTGAAGTCCCGCCCATCTGACAGGTCCCATACATGGGACATGTACAGGAATCTTTTCACTATTATTAAAATAAAGATGTGATTAGTATATTACTATATTTGCAAAATATTACCACAGAGTCTTTTTAAGGAGGATGTCGGGAACTGATTTAGAAAATTGTGATCATGAAAGGCAGTGTTAAGGCAGGCCACTTGTAAAACCAAAGAGAAGCTTACATCAGCAGATTTATAAAAAGTGGTCCTTTAGTGATCACAAATAGTGGATATCATATTTTACATCTACTCGAATTGACATAGGTTGGATTCCTGCATATAAAGAATATCCAATGTCTAAGGCATCCCTTGTATGAATTATAGACATAAATAAAATCAGCCAATAACATCCTTCTATCCAGCGAACTAACCCTATAAAATCTGACTTTTTAATCTACTCCTTGCTGACAAACACAGATTTAGTGTGCCCATGCGCATTTTAAGCAACTTGATCAACAAACATATGCACCAACATATGTGGGAAGTACTAGCACAAGTTTGGCTGAATTTTGTATAGTTTCATCATACAACAAAAGCACAAAAAAAAGATGATTCTGCAACTAGTCAATGTCTAGAGATGATGTCAGTGATTATAACTGCAATTACGCTAGGATTTCAACAAATATTCCTGAACTTTTCCACAATCCCAGAGAAAATGCCAAGCACTGATAACATCCAATTTATGACTTTAGCAATTGCCATCAGGGTTTGTTTCCTGCAATCTGGCAGACACTGTATATCCTTTACAAATAACAGTTGTATCTGATTAATCTCCACACGACCAGTGGAAAAGGACCTCGGAGTGCTGGTCGACAGCCACTGAACAGGAGCCAGCAGTGTGTCCAGGTGGCCAAGGCCACTGACATCCTGACCTGTCAGGCCTGTCAAAAATGGTATGGCTAGCAGGACTAGGGAAGTAATTGTCCCTTTGTACTTGACACTGGTCAGGCTGCACATTGAATCCTGTGTCCAGTTCTAGACCCCTCACTATAAGAGACAATTAGGTGATGGAGAGTGTCCAGAGGAGGGCAGAGAAACTGGTGAAGTGTCAAGAGACTAAGTCATATGAGAAACAGCTGAGGGAGCTGGGGTTGCTTAGCCTGGAGAAGGAGATGCTCAGGGGAGACCTTATCTCTCTCTAGAACTGCCTTAAAGGAAGTTGTGGCAAGGTGGGGGTCGGCCTCATCTCCCAGGTAAGTAGTGATGGGACAAGAGGAAATGGCCTCAAGCTATGACAGGGGAGGTTCAGGTTGGACATCAGGAAGAAATTCTTCACTGAAATGGTTGTCAAGCATTGGAACACACTGCCCAGGGAAGTGGTGAAGTCTTGGATGTGGAAGTGATCAAGAAACAACTGGACGTGGCACTCAGTGCTGTGGTTTAATTGACATGATGGTGTTTGGTTAAAGGTTGGACTTGATGATCTTGGAGGTCTTTTTCAACCTTAATGATTCTATGATGATTCTATGACTGTGGCGAAGTAGTTCAGACCTGATCACATGTCTGGCCATGCATAACTGAAATATTCAAACCAAAGTCCTTTCTTGTAGACTATGGGGCCTGTATCACAAAGTCTGGCAGAAATTAGACCATAGCATGTTCTCTCCCTATAACTGAAGTCTAAAGCAAAGATTTTCAAAGCTCCTGGAGTTTGTTTCATCCCTCAGGAAATGCCCAGTAAACCTATCGGTTTAGTAGGCTCCCCTGTTTTCTACGACAATACTGATGTATGTCTGTAAAACCAGTGGAGTTACATTAGCAAATGCCTGATGTGAGAGGATTGAAAAGCATGCACAACGGAGATTTGAATTTTGTTCTTCTAATCCTGCTTCAGACTGAGAACATAATGTGATCAAATTTTAAGAGTTAGCAGAATTTTCTAGATCTAATGCATTTCTGACCTCTCTGAAAAGTACAGGCCCTTGTATCAACACAAGAGGACATCAGTATAGTTTGTGCCTATAAATATTCATTATTTGGATTCTTTTAGCAGGTGGACCCCTGGTGGTCTAGTGGTTAGGATGCAGCACTCTCACCACTGCGGCCCGGGTTCGATTCCCTGTCAGGGAAAAAGTCCCCCGGGTAGATGGAGCTCGTCAGCCCTGTAAGGCAATCCATCTAAGAGAAGGTCACTCTAAACAAACCTACGTTCTGAGGACCTCACTGCCACTGTCCAAGCTTGCTCGGCCCCAGCAGATGAACCTCAGGATTAAAGGGTGGGCTCAGTTCAGCGCACGCTGTGTCTCACCTAAAAAATCCACTGCGCAGGCTCGAAAGGTAAAGATCTTTCCCAAATCTTCGCTCGCGAAGACTGGCCATACTACTTATTTGGATTCTTTATTATTTAAAAGTGATCTCAGTCAAAGAAAAATATTTTGCTTGTTTGATCAAGAGTTTTATGCAAATAGATATGCTAAGCAGAAGGCTTCCTCCTCAGGAGTATAATGTCTTCCAGTGATGATTATGGAACATAAAAGACATACTCTACCTACCTTGCTTAGGATTATAAATCACTAAACTGCAAGCTTCACTTACCTTACAAATTTTGATAACAACATTAACAGAATTAACAGCTTATCTGCCTCACCAGGAGATTGTTAAAAACAGAAACTGCAGCAACATGAAAAAAAGTAAAAAAAGATGGAAAAAGCCCTATTTTTATGGCCAAACCTCATTGTATTTCTTGCTTGATGTGAGGCAGTAATTGTGTTTTCTCTTGTTCTCCTGCAAAATTATACAACCTTTTTTAAAACAATGGAAGAAATTCTATCCATTATGGTCTGCTTGTTTGGGTTTCATGCATAATTAAAGTTGGACAAAGGCAGTCTGTGATCAGACACTAGCAAGCAGAATCAAAAGAGTCCAGCAGCAAACTGGTGCTGATAAACAGGGATTCTGAAGGACTGATAAGCAGAGAGCCATTGTTATCCCAGAGAGGATTTACTAGGCTCTGTTTGGTTTGTTCGCTGGCTTCAGGGCAGGATCATCGTCTGTAAAAAAATTGGGTTTTAATTGCTCTTCGGTATGCTCAGGTTCAATGAGGCATGAAGCCAGTCAGATTTCCATCAGTTTCAGTAGGATTGAGATCACACTGGAGATGTGAGAAAAGCCCTACATCTTTCCTCTTTCCATCCCTGCCTTTGTGCAACATTCAAGTGAATTTGAAGTGTCTTCGAAACTTATCCTTGCTTTGCTTTTTTGCCCTTGCCCTTAAAAAAGCAATAGATTTGAATTTTACCACTTCTGTGCAAAACCACAATGTGGTATGCAGTAGTCTCTGAAGCTGTTAAGAAGTGTGGATAAAATGGGAACAGGTCCTACTCTCAGTCTGGCTGCATGAAAAACTAAAGTAGGATTTAGAAACTCAAAAAAAATAACTCATGCTGGCTCTGTATGTTGAAGCATGAGGAAGTTAGTGAGAAATGTGACATTTTCCCCAGGCTGCACAGAAGCAGCAGATATCCTGGAAGCATTGCAGTGTCTTGAACAGCTAATGAGCACCTCCTGACAAAACACAGAATGGTTAGATCAGCATCACTAAGGATGTCATCAATGTGCTGTCCCAGGCTTAGACAATGTCTTTTTTTTCAGTAAGAAACAACACTGTCGCGTGAAGAACCTGCACGTTCCACATGCATACTGCCCATATCCAGCATGCTCCTGCAGCTTTCCCAGCTGTCCTCAATCTACAACAGACATCACCTCCTGGCACCTGGAACAAGGAGGAGAACAGAGTTAGGGAACTTCAGTATTAGTAAGGTTACTTCTGATGTTGATGCTTGTAAGACTCTCTCATACTGCTGATACACTGAATTGGATATGGAAGAGCTGAAGCCACGAAGGAGGATGAATTGCCGTATAAGACATTTGCACCCAATAGATGTGTATATCTAAACTGAGTGCAGAAATACTATACCTTTGAAGTAAAACTGTGCCCTCTCTATCTCCTGCTTGACTTAACTTGATCTCCAGGTGACCCGTCCAGTGGATCGGGGAAAGGCTGTGAATGTTGTCGATGTGGACTTCATCAAAGCCTTTGACAATGTCTCCCATAACATTCTCTTGGAGAAGCTAGCAGCCCATGGCTTCAAAAGGTTCACTCTTTGCTGGGTAAAAAACAGGCTGGCTGGCCAGGCCCAGAGAGTGATGGTGAATGGAGTTCACCAGCTGGCAGCTGGTCGCTAGTGGTGTGCCCCAGGACTCAGTGTTGGAGTCAGTTCTGTTTAATGTCTTTGTTGATGATCTGGACAAGGGGATCAAGTGCACCCTCAGCAGGTTCAGAGACAACATGTAGTCGGGTGGGAGTGTTGATCTACTAGGAAAGTGCTCCAGAGGGATCTGGACAGGTTGGATCAATGGGCTGAGACCAATGGTACAAGTTTCAACAAGGCAAAGTGCCTGCAATAGGACAAGAGGAAATGGCCTCAAGTTGCACCAAGGGGTGCTCGGGTTGGATATTAGGAAAAATTTCTTTGCTGAAAGAGTGGTTAAGAATTGGAACAGGCTGCCCAGGGAAGTGGTGGAGTCACCATCCCTGGAAATGTTCAAAAAATGAGTAGATGTAGCACTTCGCAGTATGGTTTAGTAGGCATGGTGGTATTTGGTCAAAGGTCGGACTTGATGATTTTGGAGGTCTTTTCCATCTCAGAAAAGTACCCTACAAGTGGTCAAATGAGCAAAGAGCAGGTTCTGGGGAAAGGCATAAGGAGACTTTGTTTGTGCTCTGGGCATGTAAATTCCGTTTGAAGTCCCTGGAGATCTAGCCATGGGAGTCTGGAGAGCAATTCAGTCTGCCCCAGACACCCAAGGGGTTCCGGGGTTTATAACAGGACCTCAACACAACAGAATCTCTCTAACTCCCTTCCTTGTGCTGACAATTACTCTCTCAGTTACCTGTACAACATAATGACTGCTAGTGCTTGAGATGCCCTGGGTTATCCATGCTTTCCAGAGGTGTGGGTCCCCAGCAGGCACTCTGCCATAGATGCCATCCTGAGCAGATGCCTGTGGTACCCCAGGGTATCTCAAGTAGATGTCTGTGATTAGACAATTGAATTAACTCATGTTTTAGAAACTGGACTCGCATTAAAAAAAAAAAATTCCACTACACAGAAGAAGCATTTCATAAGGGCTTTTATTCAGTGCTGGTCTCGGGTGCCTACCATAAAAAGACCTTGTGCAGCTAACATTGTCTTTGTAGGGGCAGCAGCAGTCAGATCACAAACCCAGATCATTTATAAAAACTGACTTAATGAAATCTCTTGGGACTTCATCTCACAACTGGATGGAGTGGGGAAAACCTGAAAACCAGACATCTGCAAAACCCAGGAGGCCTCAAGATCGTGACCTTAATGTTTCTTACCAAAGAAACATTATCTGTCTTCCAGTCAAACATCTGAAAAAAAGGAAATAAAGACCTCTGAATGCCAGCTGCTCAGAATGGAGTTAGGACAAGTCTTGTATACCGTAGGTTCCTTTGGAAGAGTGGGGTATTGCCAAGGCAAAGGTTGAAGTTAATAATTATTTAAGTGATTGTATTTAAGTGTCTTTGTCTGGGGGATCTGGCTCTCTGGAAGATTCATAGAAGCCTGATTGATCATTCTCACCATCTCCAACTACAAAATTTCCCCACAGTTTTAAATCAGCCTGGGCTAACAAGGGCTTGGAAATTTACTAGAAAAATTGTAAAATAAGATGAATTTTTTACCTATCTGCAAAGACATGGGAATAAATCCAATAGACCTATGACAGTTCATGAACTATAGGAGGTAGCTAATTCTTTAAATATTGCTAAATATTAACATCAGAAAGAAGAGGATGTAACATACATGCATACCTAATCTCTGATTGTCATCATAGGGTGTGTAAGTAGTTACAATGCAAGCCCAAATAATGCATCAGACTCCCTTGTGTTAGGAGATTAATCCAGAAAAAAAATATTTTTAAATAGTTTTCTGCTTCTCTTTGCAGTCATTGAATGTTAATGGCTGGATGAAAATCAAAACTCAGAATTAAAACACTAGACCAAAATACATTTCAAACGTTTTAGTTCTGTGTTCTGAAATATTTTCTCTTTTTCATGATCTTTATAAATACTTCCTGGAGCTCATTTCACACAGCTCACAGTTCTGTAGACTTCATTCTGGTTTGTTAAAACACAAATTCCCAGTCTTTAGAGTCAAATCTTATAATCTGCCTTAGAAGCTTTTCTTCAGCTTGAGGACGCCTGTGAGTAAAGCGAGAAGGATTTGGTGATATTTTTATTTTGAAGTAAATCTACTTGCAGGAAATTTGTTTCTAATCTAGCTTTATTTCTGAGTTGTCTACTATTCAATACAGATTTCTTAAATAGCATTTGTTATTCTCTGTTGCTGTATATTTTTATTATATTAATGCCTAAAGACCTTTACAAAGTTTGCAATTCTATTGTAGTAGATAATGAATAAATAGAAAAAAAAAGATAATGTGTACCCTGGAGGTCTTGCAGTTGATAAACATTTGTTTAGTTGCTTAAATAAATAATATTCTGCACATGGCTTGTTTTCAGCTATTCATTTCAGCTGTCTACTACATGGATTACTCTGAGTCCTGCCTTACAGCCCACTTATTTTGTTCCCTAACTGGATAACAAACATTTTAAGCAATAGAAAGATGAATAGTGAACAGTGAATAGTACATTTCCTAGAGGAATTTTTGGGCAAATGACCACCTGTGCTAAAAGCAGTGAAACACTGAGTACTCATAAATATTCAGAGAAACATTTGACAGTTTTCCAAATGTTGGCAAATTAGCAACATGACTCTACAAATAAGGATGACACCATACATTTCTGGAAAAAAAATTAGAATATATAGACACAGTGTTCAATTGTGCATGCTTCCAAGTGTTTTCCTTTTACAAAACCTTCTCCCTTTTGAATGATTTTTCATCTCCCTTCTTAAAATAAATACTGCCACACATTTCATGAAACACTTTCCTGAAACCTGTGGCAGCACTCTTGGCTTGAGACAGAGTTTTCCAGTGACACCACACATTTCAAACAGAGCACTGGGCACAAGAGATATGCCTGGGCAGTGTCTTTATAGAGATCTTCAACAAAGATGGTTTGGAATGGAAATTCTTCTCAAGAGGGCAATAATTCAGGGAATGTTATCGTAAACCTGCTGACATCCATTGCTATTAAGGGGAAACTTGCAGTAAAATTCTTGCCCCTTCTAGAGACATCTGTACACAGACACCCATTTTTTCTGAACATGTCCAGAAAATAACAGTAGCCAAGACAGTCCCTTGTGTATCCAAGCAATTAAACCCACTGCAATTAGAAATAGGCCATTTAAGATAATAGCATTTTTCAGAGATGAAGAAAAGCCACAGGTGGTAAATCATAGGCTGAAAAGATTTGCTAAACACACCAGAAGACCAAAGATTTGTAATTGCATACTTTGTTGATGGAACAATGAGGACATAAACACATCTTCTTCAAAAGAACTCAACAACAAAAAAGGCAAAGAATAATTTGAGATGCCAGTGTAACATGAACCGATCTCTGAATAGAGTGATTCAGCTGACGTATAAACAGTACAAGTAAAAGAGGAAATAACTTGTGTGATTGCAACAATACATTACTAATTATAACAAAGCAAAATTAGTTCAGTGAAAAGAAACTTCTAAAGTGTTTCTAAAAACAGAAGAAAAAAGTTGAAAAGCAGAATGTTAGCCCTTCCTAAATGTGCTTCCAACTCAGAAGTAGAAGGACTGCACACTATTTAAGTGGCACCACAAATGCGCACAGCTTCTTTTTTCTGTGATATATAAGCAATTTCCCACTTTAAAGGGCTCACGATCTAAGCATCAGATTTCTCAAATGATATCATCTGTCACAAAGTTTAGTATCCTGAGCACTCCCTTTGAAACTAACCTTTAAGTCACCTATTGCTCCTGTTCTGTTACTGTTCATGAAAAAAAATGACATGCAGAGTATTCTCAGACTGATGCTGTGATTTCACAATGGACACCACTCTATGCTAGAAATTAAAAAATCAATACTGTTCCCAAATGAGAAGTGAGATTTCCCAACCAGGCTGTTGAAACCTATAACAATCCAATTATAGACTAAAATGTTAATTGCTTATTTAATGACCCCATCAGTAATATTTATTTAGCACTTTCATTTTGTAACCCTGGTCTTATCAGAGTGACAAAACCTCTGGTGTATTTCTGAAACAAAACCCTGATGAAAGTTGCTGGACAGAGAGACCATCCTTCCTGTGCTTTACACAAAAAGAAAACGGGATTTTCCAGTGTAGTAACAATATAGAAGATGCCAGTTTAGACTGTTAGCTGCATCAGAAGATGCTGGAAGTTTGCAAAATGAGGATAACAAACAAACAGAGAAATTAGTAGAAATTCTTAAAAGTGGAAAAAAAAATTCAAAATAACTGGATGTTGCAGTCAATCGGATATTACTTGAATTTGTAGATGAACATGACACTGAAAGCTGATTTACTGCATAGAAGTGAAGAGTTGCATCTGCAGTCATTGACTGTTATCACTCCCTCTCTTCCCAGGGGCTCTTCGGAGGTTTTTTGAGTGCTATTCATTCCTTTTTTATCTGTATTTCATTTTCTTCTTTTTTCTTTCCAAATGAAGTTTTGTATAATTTTGTCTTTGAGAAAGCCCATTAACTGACATCTTAAAGAAGGACCTTTCATGGACATGAGGACATGTACCCCAGGGGAGCTGAAAAACAAGTCACCTGAATAAGGATTTGAATTCAGTCTACTTATGAAGAAATGCTGATATTATCTACTTCTTGAAAAGACTTTTCTGTGCAGACCAGAAAGTGGAGGAAGTAGAAAGCCTTCTGACTACTAAATGTTTCCCATTTATTGTGGTTTCTGTGATATCCTGGCAGAGATTGATTTATAAAGCCAGTGGTCCTTAGTAGTTGCTAGGAAACAGTGCTCTGCACTCCATCTGCACACAAGGGGATGTGCAGCTAGAAACTGTGGTTTCTAATGGAGTAATTCTTCTGACTTCAACACTGTACAGAGGAATATCATCACGTGGCTTCCCCAGAACAACACAAGCAAGTTTTATTCCTGTGTGCATATATTGTAGGTTAAACTAAGCTCAGCTAAACTGAGCTCTTAATAACTTTCTTCCCCCAGGTCCAATGACCTGGTGTAGATTCCAAGTATGGAATTTACTCATTTTAGAAATTAGAAGATATAGGGACAAGCTGGGACGGACTTCTTAGTCATATATCCAGTCCTTTGGTATTGCTGGCCATTTACATAATCCTCTCCTTACATTTATCAAGTTCCATCCTTAAAAAAAGACAGGATTTTGTCCACTACAAACTCCACTGGTAAATAATAGCCCTCTTTTAATGTCTAACATAGATTTATTCATGCACTTTTGTGTGTGTGCATGAACATGGAATTTTCAGCTAAACACCTTTCTCCTTTTTTTTTTACCATGTTAATGCATTTATAGGCAGTAATCCTATCTCCTCTAAGTCTGTTTTCTGTTTGACTAACCAAACCCAACAAAAGTCGCTTATTCCTGCATGGTGAGATCTCTTTTCCTGTTGTATTGTGGTGCAGTACTTTTCTGCACTTCTTTCTTTGAATTTTTCTTTCTTGAATGTTGGTGAACATAAATGTGCATAGTGAATCCAAGTAACATATTACAGTGCATCAGTGCTTTCCCCTCCTTACTGGAAATACTTCTCCTGCTACTGCCTATTGTATGTTTTGGTTGTTTTTTTTTTTTTTGGTCACACAAATGGCTAAGAGACATTCTGTGACTGAAAAATACAAACCCATCTTTTTTTTCTTTTTTCATTCCCATTTTCAATGGGTAACAACCATACTTATTACTCATTCTTAAAAGCGCAATCTTGGATTTTGTTCTAGTTGATCTAATCCCACCCTACAATTGCAGGCATCAAGTTAACCAGATTTCTACTGAATTTGCCCTTTTGATATACTTTGTACATTCAACAAATTTCATGATTGCAGATTGACTTCTTGATCACTAATAAAAGTATTTGAGAAACATCATTTGGAATTTCATTTTAGAGTGCTAGTTTCCTTTTCAGCAGTTAAAAGCTGTAACTACCAACTTGTCTTTGTAAATACTGCTGTTTCATTTAAATTAAAATTGGGTCAGTACTGTCATCAGTGATACTGCTTATTTTTTCTACTACTTTCTCTATAATATCTTTGCTACTTGTCCATCACCAACTTAAAATACTATAATCTCTTAGCAGTTCCATGGTTTCTTCAAATAGGAGGTTTGTGTAAACTTCCACTCTGAGAAATTATTAGATTCTGCTGTGGATATAACATCTGTTCTTCAGTCTATGACTACGGAATTTAACATCTCTCATAATGATATGATCATCAGGTAGATTTATCTCTCTCATGATACTAAAGTAATCTCAAGTTCAATGTTGACTGTAGAGCCCAATCTCCTTCCAACTACAGAATACTTTCCTAACACATTTGACATAAACTGATCCTCTTTTATCTATACTATTAATTAACAATTTTACTGCCAGCTATATTCTTAATATATAATGCTACCACATTATCTTGACAATTCCTTCTGCATTCCTTTCACAGTGTGCACCTTGTAGTACTTGCACTCCATTTGCAATTATTATTCTATCAGGTTTCTGTTATCCTTCTAATATTCCATATGTTTCATGTCATACACCAGCAAGCCTACTTCTTCCTTCTTCACGTGTAGGTTGCTTTGTTGCATCTGTTATTGCCACTTCACCTGGTTTTGTAGCCAGGTTAAGTACAGTATTTACACTGATTTATTGTCTATCCACTGAGGTTTAGGGTGTTTTTTCCCCTGTGTTTCCTCCTATCTGATATTTCATTATCTTTGATGTATCCTCACTGACTTGATTTTACTTTCTTTGTGTTAAAATAAGGTGATGGTAGTATAGTTGTTACCCTAATATCCCTTTTTCCAATGCAGTGACTTATGTAATTTAAAGCTCTTTCTATCTATTATGGCATACTTTGTCCTAAAGAGACATGCTTGAAGTATTCAGGTGGAACAAATCCTTAGAAAAGACTGTCCCTTGTGGAATAGTCTTTCTCTTATTTCTTTCTAAGTATTTATGCCACGCTCATTAGCTTAGGATATGGCTTTAGTCAGGCCACAAGAGTGTTTTATCATAACATGAACAGCATTGCAAAACTCTTTCTTACATGGCTCTTGTCCCAAGCAAAAATAGAATGCCTTTTCTGGGCCCTCCTTTCTTGTCAGTGTATGTCTCTATATTTTCCATTAAAAATACCTATTTCAGTTACACTATAGATACAGGTGTTTTGCTGTAACTGGAGTAGTCTAAGGACCCATGCAGGACAAGTTTGCAAGCTGAGATATTATTTTTATTATGCCAACCGGTGCCGTTGGGAAAATTAATCTAGCTTTTCAGCATGAAAGTACATCTTAGGGTCACTTGGTGTCTGAAATGTTAAAAATGTTAATAGATCTTGGTATCTAAATGGCCCTTAAAGGTATAGAAATACTATCAACCTTTTATATTTACTGTTTAAGTGGCTTGACTGAGTCACAAGGAAGACTCTGTAGTAGATTTAGAACCAGAATCAAGTGATCTCAGTCTAAAATATATGCCATTCTTGATGACACTCTTAATGACATCTGTAAAGAACAAAATGGAGAAGAAACGTCTTACTACAGAAAGTTCATTAAAGAGGATGAGCAGTTACTACAGGAAAACACTCTGGAATGTCTACCCACTGGTATCTCCAAAGAGCTTCCAGAACAAAATGGAAAGAACAAAGGAACACAGATACACACCTAAACATGGTGCATAACCATTCACTGAACACAACCTTGTGGAAGCAGAATGTCTTATAAAGGACCCTATGAACAGCAGAGGGGCACAAAGGATAACAACAGGAGCAAGGCCCTGGCCTAAATAGGTGCCAGTTTAAACATTCCTCCAGCTCTTCATGTTTTATCAAGAGGGTGAACAGTAGCTCCTATTCCACTGTAGTAAGCAGTGTACAGTTTTGATATGAGAATTAAATGACCTTGAGAGATAATAAAAACGGGATGATGTCTCACAGCATTAAGTTCAAGATAGCGCATATAGCTGATGTTTATAATGGCTAACAATAAGAATTACAGTAGTAACATGAACTTTCAAAGAGAAAGTTCAAATTTATCACAGAATGAGTAAGAACTGACCCTGTGGAAAAGGAAATGCAGTTCTAGATAGACCAGGCAAATATATCAGTAGAGACAAAGCAGTATGAGCTTCACTACCCAGGGCGTTGAGAAGATCTCTCCAGCCTGTTGTGTGCTCTTTTGGGGATCTCAGCCAGGAACAAGTGCAGATCATAATCAGGGGAACAGATAGCTGAGAGCATATCTAGTAAGCCTGGGAAAACAAAAGCTGAGAGACAGTATCATGCAATATGCATGTCCAATATGTAAGCACCAGGGAAAGGAAGAGCTATTTAGTCTAGAAGCCAAACCCCATGGCAGTGAGGTTCTGAAACACCCATTGAGAGGGCTGTTCAGATGAAAACCTCTAAGTCTCTTCAAGCTGAAATCAGTCAGTTTATTAACAGCGATCTAACATAATTGTTTAAGAGAACAGATGCTTCATTCAGTGCCCCACAAAGTCAGTCCCAGGCCTATGTGTAGTCCTAGATGATAATACCTATTAATAAAGCGACATTGTCTCTTCAAAAACTGATGGCTTAAGCAACCTGTCAAACAATGCTATGATATTTCTTGGAAGAGGATATGCTGTGGCGAGGAGCTTGAGCAGTTCAGTCCTTCATCTCATCTCAGAAAAAACATTAAATGTAAGGTGTTACACTGAAAAAAACCATTGACTTATATTTAGAAGTATCTGTATGACAACAAGTATGTCTTTTACCCCTCAAAACTATTCTGAATAAAGATAAGCATGTATTTACATAGACTTCAGGATGTAAACTCATCAGGGCAAGCAGTCTGCCTGTACATTCTTTTTTTCTTTTTAAAGCAAAGTACACATCTATACAACCAAGCACAATTTTAGATTAGAACTGTTGATGGCCAGTTGAGGTTACTTCATTAACCATAGATGTGCAAGTGACTACTACCAGGTACTCAGACCTTTTTGAACAGTGAGACATCTGACATACTGGGCATTAGACCTATTTCTTACATCCACAGCAGGGGTGTAAATAGTCACAGTCATTTGAGCATCACTTAAGCACCAGCAATAAAGACCCTGAGCATTCTGTAAGAATTAATGACTGCTGAGAGTGTTAATAGCCTGAGGTGGAACTTTGGGCCATTAACCCCTACTGCCATTAAACTTCAGGAGATGGCCAAGGCTGAGGTCATTATGACAGTTACAAATTCTAGGGAGAAAGGTATATTTATATATGTTGATTTAGCAGTATTTCATCTGTACTTTTGTAGATCAATTCTACAGATAGGCTAAAGAAACTACAGATCTCTAGATACTGGTAACAACCAACAACCCTTCTTCGTCTCAATGGAAAAGACTGAAAATATTGACATATCAGAAAATTCACAGCAAGGTTGGAAATGTGTTCACTACTTGTAAAATATTCACAGAAGCAGGGAGAAATTTCTAAAATTTTCATTAAATAAACCCTTGAGAATCAATAAACCTTGAGAATCAATCCAGACTTCTCCCTTACAGCCACAGACCCTTGTAGGTATAAGTCCAGATACAAGGCAGGAAAAGGAACGTGAGTTGGATATAGGCCTTAAAAGGGCTGAAATTCATCCAGATCCAGGGCTTAGCTCTTCTTGAAGTCCCAGATGTATCTGGATTGTAATAAATGCACAGGTCATGTCCCAGCTTCTAGACAGATATCTAACTTACACGGTCAATATGTTTCTGGCAGTGCACAGCTTTGCCACACACATCAGAGAAAGGATGAGGACTTTCAGTGCTGTTGAGGGGCAGCACTGATACCAGCTCAGAGGTTGTCCACCACGTGGGATGCTGTGGGTCAGCAGAGACCTGAGAGGAGCGGGGCACCCAGAGCACAGAGCTCAGGGCTCAAGCACCCATTTTAAAAAGGACACAAAACTAAGGTACTCCCTACACAATATTGTAGATACTTCTTACACAAATGAATGAGTTAAGGGAGGTGAAAATGCCTTCACTTGTAAGAAGTATCGAAGAGTGCTGCTTCATGTGTCAATGGAGCTGCCGTAATGGCTAGGTGGCTCTCAGAGAGCATCCTGGCTCCTCCAATTGCTTACCCTCCACCTCCTGATTTTGTGGTCCTGTCCCTTCTTGATACCTCTATAAGTCCATTCAGCTCACTAAACTGACAGAAACCTGGAGGGCAGAGCGGATTGTCTCTTTTCTGGTCTATTTATTTGAGAATTGGTAAGATAGCATAGCCTGCAATCAGGAAATGGAGGTGGGGAGAAATCAGCCATTTAGATCAGCTCACTCTAAGTGATACGCCATTTCCCACAGCTAGAAAGAAGTATTAAGCTACAAGAATTTGAAAATCTTATCAAATAGGGCAGAAAAGTCCCACAGAGAAATCTGTCTCCATGAAAAACAATAGCAAAATTCCCACCAGTTTCACTGGAGACATGAACTCACAGATGTTCTTTGCCACATCCTTAGCAAGATTTCCTGCTAATTTCTAGGGGAGAACTGAAGAGTACCAAAGAGATTTAGAAAATCAAATAATAATAATTTTTAAAAAGAGCTAAATAAACATATTACTCTCAGTTCTTTGGAACAATTGAAATGTAGAGACAAGTAGCATATCAGATACAGACATATCAGCTAAAGAGAAAGACTGTTCACAATATATCTAGTTCCCCAACTGTTTTTGCCACAGCAGTATTAAATACCAGGAATGAAGTACTGTGTTGGCAAGGAGCCAGAGCATTCCTGGATCGAACATATGTTAGATGTGCCTGGCATTTGCTACAGCAGTGCTAGAGCTCCTCTACAGTAAAGGGTCTGTAAGAATTTCTACTATAACAAAGAAGTTAAGGCTCTAATAGCTTGCTTGTTTCATAAGCCTCAGTAAAGAATTAAAAATAAGATTCATAGAGGAAAGCTTGACAAAGAATGCTATTAGACAATTTTAGTTCAGAGATTTTCCAACCTCAGTTGTTCCAGAGCATGGGGAAAAAATAGCCTGTAATACTGCTTTTTAAAGCTTTTAGTTTGTCGGCAGTTCTGGAGGTAATACATGTTTCTTTTCATCTGTGGGTTTGACCCATGAACAGCTGGGGCATCATTACGTTCTCTACCCTTGGAGTTCTCTTCTTATATGGGAATCACAAAGCACAGCCACAGATTTAGAGCAGGAGGTTATGGCTCGAACTTTCTGTAAAGGGACTGGCAAAGGTCAATACACCTGCCAGACACACCCTGCTAGACAAACTTTGTGTTGCCTCCACAGGTCACCAAGCTACCTCCCCATCGACTGCACGTTAAATTGAGATTCTGCAATGCCATGGCAAGCCCACACAGCAACGGGTAAATTAATATTTATGTCCTGGGCTGTTTCTTTTAAAATCAACATGCTCTGAGTGAGCCACCATGGCCTTAGGCCCAGCCCAGCAGGTCAGACCCTGTGCTGGGGTCTCCCTACAGCTGGAGCTCTCTGTGTTAGATGGCCTCCAGTGCACCCTGTGCCAAAGCCTGTTAAGAATGGGACTTGCAAAGTGCAACTAGTTGGTCACGAAAATGAATCAAAGAATGATTATTGGTCTGTGCTACTTGCACCAGAGGTAACAGGTAACTGAGATTATGCCTGTGCCTTGATTTCAGTGGCAGCAATCTGTTATTACCACCTAAAAACAGAACAGGGAAGAACCTCACAGTGTTCTTTGGCTGGACATGACTGTGGTGGTGACTTTGAAACTGCTGTGGCAGGAACCAAACAGGATTTTATCATTTACCTTCCTGCCTTCTGATAAAGCATTAACCCAAATTGTTACTAGGAATAGAAACAATACCATCACTTTACTAATGGGCTCTTCTAGATCCAGCATCATGCCCCTAAAAAACCATGCTTTCTGGGATGTTATGAACAGATCTAAAGTACTGACACATCCAATAATATTCCCATAGTTGTAGTTATGGGAATCCATATTTTAAAGAATGAGCCAAACACTAAAGCATTCACTTTTTCAAGAAAAGGGCAGGAGCAGAACAGTTATAGCCCAGCCTCTTCTATTAGGGAGAGCATCCACCAGATTCACTTGTGTAAGAGGGCATTACCTTCTGAAGGGCAAATTTTTAGAACATGTTACTTAGCTGGTAAGCAAGAACCATAGCATACCTTTAAATCCTAGCTGAGACAGTGTAAACACCAGCTCCCAGAGGATTTGTCATGGCCAGAAGAGAAGGAATGGATGCAAAAGTGTCCCATCTGACCTCATTGTGAAGAAAAGCTATAGATAATGGCCTGTGGTTTCCAGCTATCTACTCCTAGTTCTTTACAATCAGGAGGATGCCACATATGCCACAAGCTGAGTGCAAGATGAAGCAATTAAAGCAGATGTTTAAAAGCAGCCTGAGTATACTTTGCTTGGAGTCATCCATTACAACAAGCAATATATTAGACACCATTCGCTATCAGGAATCTATCCTGCAGGTACTGGAATTTCTCCCCCTTGCTTTATATTGGGCAAGAAGGTGAATTTTTCCCTATAATCCCAGAGGATCTTACACCACTTCCCACTGAGACTCATAAGCACACGTTGAGAGACCAGGATCTGAACTTTGAGTAAGATTTATGGATGGGTTAAGGCACTCTGGCTAAGTATAATGGTGAGTGATCTCATGTAGATAACTACGGCTTACAGCAACTCTCCCATTTCTATCAGCTGGTATCAACTTCTGGCTACCTTTTACCTGGACAATATTTTTAATGGTATATCATTGCATATCATACACATTGTAGTGTAAGAAGCCATCAGTGGGGTCAAAGAGATATTTGTATCATGTATGCTTTACTTTGGTCTGCCCTCGTTGCCTGTGATGCAGCACTCACTTTCATTTTATGTTGGAGTCTCTGACCAAAATCAGGTGTCAGAGTCTGAGGCTATGACAGTCTCTTTAGAGAGTCAGTTTGATTTTCTTCTCTGTGACATCTCTGTGGTGTAATAAATTTAAAGACTCAGAATCTAGATCAGAGGAAATACTATTGTTTCAGAACTAAAGCTGGGAAGGTTCAAGACATTGAGTGACCTGTAGTTTGGGGGCTTTTTCCTCAAGAAAAAGTAGATTCCTCAAGAAGAACAACTATTTGCCTTGCAAATGCTACTCCTTAGCCCAGCTTTTGTGTGTCTTGTGGCTAGGACTATGTTGTCTCTAATGAGGTTTATATTCATGCACTAAAAAAAATCTGTTTTCCTTAGCAACTGTAAATTTCACAATAACCTCCCCGCTACCAACCACACCCAACTCAGTCTGTTTCCTGTTGAACATGCTTTGGTTTCCCTATTCTGTTTTAGGTCTGTGCTGCTGGAAGTACAGAAAGGTCTCAAAGCAAACTGTTGGTACAAATGTTGGTACATTTAGGAGGGCTTTGGATTGAAAGAAATAGAGGTGCCTTTACTTTCCTCTCTTCCTTGGTTGATAAAATTATTCTTTCCATGACAGTTCCCCTCCTCAAATCAGGATTATCTTGGTTCTTTGGATATTACACTAGTCCTTAATATCCCTCCCACACCGAAGCATGTGTGGGAGCATGTGTGTGTATGTCTAATTAAGGAAGACTTCCTCGTGAAAGCACCACTGTGGAGCTGGAGTGCACACAGACACAACTCTTGAGTTGGCTCCCTACACTCCTCCACTTCAGGAGCACATCCTTCGAAGATCAGCTTCAGTGATACAGAGTGAAAGTTTCTTTGCCTTGCAGATGAAAGTAAAAGGTCATGTGTGGTGCCCAGACTGTGCACTGCTGATTGTTGCTTAGCAATGAAATGTGCAGTGGTGATGATACAAAGATATCAGAGTATTTTTTTGAAAAGGAAAAAGAAATGGATAAGAAGGTCACACTAATAATCATGAGAGAAATGGGAACATTATCAGATGCAGCAGCTAGAGAGGAGGTCATACACCTTCAGCCTGTCTGTAAAATCTTCTTCCCTCATTTACTTCCAAATCTGAGGGACAAAAGCAGAGGCAAATTCAAAGTGTTATGTCCTTGCTCCTGCCCTACTGCAAGCAATCCCATTCCACCATTCCATTTCAGCACACTGAAGTAGAAACTTCTTTTTTTTTTTTCTATTTAGGCTTGTTCCAGGCCTCAAATGACAAAGCAAAGAATCTGCCACATTACGCTGAAATAATGAATTTAGAAAGAAAAGCATTTATTAATGTGGATGAAAACACAAATACTATTTTCAGGCTAGAGTAAGATATCCCATTAATAACGATCTACCAAGGATCCCAGAGGCAGATAAATAAAACAGGAAGGCCAGGCCAAGCTAGGCAAGCAGCTTATGATCACAGTTACACTCCAGCCCCAGTGGAAAAAAAATTAAAGAAAGAGAACTGACATCCTTCACAAAGCAGAGTACACAAGAAATGTGACTTGTGGACTTTTGTTAATGTAGTATCAACTTTAATTGAACCTTCATGCTTTGATTCAAGTCAATACATCTGGAGCTTCCTTGAACAATAAATCTTGATGTTAACCACAGTAGAGGTCAATCTCTGCCTCATATATGCTTTGCAATGCATTTAAAGTAGAGCTATACTATGTAGATGGTGAATTATTCATATACACAAACTGTTAATGAATAAGTCACTACACAGAGAAGAATTGAGACCTTTAATATTACAAAGAGGAATTAGCTCCACAAGAACACAGGTTCCTAATGATAGTCTAATACCATGATTCACCCGTGCATTCATTCTATTTATTTCTACCAACCTCATTTGAGTCCATTTCTAGGCTGAAAATTTGCATTCCGAGACTTGGAGTCTGAGAACGTGCCTCTTCCATATTGCACACAACCTCCAGGGATAGACTGAGACCCATACACAGCTTGGAGCAAGCTGTGGTTCCCAGAGCCACCCTGCCTGGGTGGACAACACAAGCCCCATTACAGCACCAGCTCACCTAATCTCTCTACACCTCTCTCCTTTGTCTGTGTGCCAATGCCAACAAACTCTGGTGGTCCTTGCATTCCCCCACCACCCCAGGCAGCCTGGGTGAAGGACTGGAGCTGAAACTGGAAATACTTTCCTCCTGCTTGTGGGAGGGAAGAATCACAGAATCACAGAATCATAGAATGTGCTGAGTTGAAAGGAATTCACAAGGTTCTTTCATCAAGTCCAACTCCTGGCCCTACATAAGAATACTCCCAAGAGTCACACGATGTGCCTGAGAGTATCATCCAGACACTTCTTGAAATCTGTCTGGCTTGGTGCTGTGACTACTTCCCTGGGGAGCCTGTTCCAATGCCCAGTCACCCTCTGAGGGAAGAACCTTTTTCTAATATCCAGCCTAAACCTCCCCTGACACAATTTCAGGCCATTCCCTCGGATCCTGCCACTGACCATGACAGAGAAGAGATCAGTGCCTGCCCGTCCTCTTCCCCTCACAAGGAAGTTGTAACCACAATGGGGTCTCCCCTCAGTCTCCTCCAGACTGAACACACCAAGTGACCTCAGCTGCTCCTCATACAGCTTCCCCTCAAGGCCCTTTGCCATCTTCATTGCCCTCCTTTGGACACTCTAATAGCTTAATGTCTTTCTTATATTGTGGTGCCCAAAACTGCACACAGTGCTCAAGGTGCGGCCGCACCAGTGCAGAGCAGAGCAGGACAATCCCTTCCCTGACCAGCTGGCGATGCTGTGCCTGACACCCCCCAAGGACACAGTTGGCCCTCCTGGCTGCCAGGGCACTGCTGACTCATATTCAACTTGCCATTGACCAGGACCCCCAGGTCCCTTTTCACAACACTGCTTTCCAGCATCTCATTCCTCAGTCTGTATGAACATCCAGAGTTGCCCCATCCCAGGTGCAAAATCCAGCACTTCCCCTTTTTGAACCTCATATGGTTGGTGATTACCCAGTCCTCCAATTTGTCCAGGTCTCTCTGCAGAGCCTCCCTGCCCTTGAGGGAGTCAACAGCTCCCCCAGGTTTTGTGTCATCTGCAAACTTGCTTAGTGTCCCTTCCAGTCCCATGTCCAAATCATTTATGAAGATGGTGAAGGTCCCCAGTGTAATGTTATCCCATTCACTGTTACCCTCTGTGCTCAACTCATGAGCCAATTGCTTACCCACCACACCCATAAACAGCTGTTTATCCAGCTGTTTGCTGGACATTTTGTCCAGAAAGGTCCTGTGAGAGACAGTATCAATAGCTTTACTGAAATCCAAAAAATTATATCCACTGGCTTCCCTTGATCAGCTAGGTGGGTTACCTTGTCATACAAAGGAAATCATTTGATAAACAGGACTTTCCTCTTATGAAGCCTTGCTGGTTGTGACCAATGACAGCCTTATATTTCAGGTGTTTTTCAATACCTCCCAGAATAATCTTCTCTATAATTTTACCAGGCAGTAAAGTGAGACTGACAGGCCTGTAGTTCCCAGGGTCCTCCTTCTTGCCCTTCTTGCAAATTGGGACAATGTTCACCAGCTTCCAGTTCACCAGCTTCACCAGCTGGGACATCTGTATTCCCAAGACCACTCAAAAATCAAGTAGAGGTTTTGCAATGACATCAGTGGGCTCTTTGAGGATTCTGGGATGTATCCCGTCAGGTCCCATAGATTTATAAGGATCCAGCTGGAGCAGGAGATCCCACACAGTTTCAGGGTTGACTGGGAGTTGATCATTCTCACAGTCATGGTCCTCCAGCTCAGGGCACTGTGACCCCCTTGATTCGATTCATCATCTGTGTTGAAGACAGAGGCAAAGAATGCGTTAAACACCTCTGCCTTTTCTCTGTTCCTGTTTGGGAGATGACCATCCTCATCCTGTAACAGGCCAATGATATTTCTATACTGCCTATTGCCATTAATATATTTGAAAAAACTGATTTTGTTGGCCCCCATATTTCTGGCAGCTTCAACTTCAGGTGAGCTTTGGCCGCACGAATTTTCTCCCTACAGTGGCAAGCAGCATCTCTGAATTCTCCCCATGTCATTTGACCTTGCTTCCACTGGGCATACACCTTCCTTTTTTGCCATATTTCCAAGAGAAGATTCCTATTCAGCCAGACCTGCCTCCTGCTTGACTTCCAACATTTGGGAATTGCCTGCTCGTGTGCCCTTAGGAGTTGATGTTTGAAAAGTGACCAGCACTGATGGACCCCATCACCTGGAAAAACTTTCCCAGGGGACCTTACCCTGAGCAGCCTGAGGTCTGCCCTCCTCATGTCCAGAGGTTTTGCTGGCACTTTTCCTCCTGTCAGCAGAGACCTTAAACTCAATCCCTTCATGGTCGCTGTGGCCAAGATGGCCATCAATCTCCACTTCATTCATGAAATCTGCTCTGTTGACAAGCAGCAGATAGAGGAGGGCATCTTTCCGATTTGGCTCCCTTTGGACCTGTTCCATAAAGTTGTCATCCAGGTTTTATAGTAACTTTCTGGCCTGGGTTGAACCAGCTGTGTGATGGTCCCAGTTAATTTCTGGCAAGTTGAAGTCTCCCGTAAGGACAAGGGCAATTGACTTGGAAGTGCCCCTTAGTTCCTCAAAAAATAACTTGTTGGTGTCATTGTCCTGGCTGAGAGGTCTATGGCAGACTCTCACAATGACATCTGCATTATTTGTTTGCCCCTTGATTCCTACCCAGAGGCTCTCAACTGTGGCAGTGCCAACTGTGAGCTCCATACATTCTAACACTTCCATTACATACAGTGTCACCACTCCACCTCTTCTCCCCTGCCTATCCCTTCTGAAGAGCCTGTAACCATCCATAAGGGCACTCCAGTCACAGGTCTCATCCCAACAGGTTTCAGTTATGTCAACAATGTTGAATTTCTGGGACTGGGCCAAAGCTTCAAGCTCCTCTTTTTTGTTCCTCATGCTGTGTGCATTAGTGCAGAAAAATTTCAAGTGTGCAAGGACCACAGCCACCATAGCCACTAGAAAGGAGGCTCATTTCAGATCCTGCAGCTTATCTAGGCCTACTGGGCTCACAAATCAAAGATAATTTGCAGATCATGGGACTGATGGGCATGGCCATTGGATCTGAGCATGGGAGAGAGATCACAGCCTCAAACAGAGGAGACAAGACTATGTGATGGTGGGCAGAGATGGGTCTCCCATGAATGAGTTGCCATTTTATAATGTAGCCTGGTGTCTCAGCATATCAAACCATTAGCTGCAAAATTAAAGTTAATATAAAAAATCATAGCTACAGTTAAACATTTTGAAAGCAAAGAAAGTCTTCTCATTCCACTTCCAGTTCCTCTGTGATACAGTCAATCCAGTCAGTTCCTACTCATACATATTGCTAGAGAATATTACACAGGAATCTCTGAGCCACTCTCAGGAAAAGAGCACTGAAACAATTTAATGAAAATAGAAGTTGTAATGTTTACCCTATGGTGCAGGAAAAGAAAAAGCAAGGAAAACCAGTAAGATAAAATTTTAAGCAACATGTTTCTTGAGAAACCCTGTCACAGTTGATGAGTACAGAAGACATGGGCAAGCCTGTGGCTCTTGGCTGCAAGAAGAAAAGTGTTAGAATACGTGCAACAAGAATGGGGGATCTGCTTTAAATGATATATGTCTTTTTTCATTCCTCAGTGAGCATGTATCTTTTCCAATAACATTCAAGGAAGTTAGTAAGCACATCAATAAGAGAATGTGGCAGTGTTTGCCAAGTATCATTCAGATGTGAGAGAGATTTAACCATTTAGCACAGCTCCCCTGCCCCATTCAATCATTGGACTTGCTTGTTACAGCTGACAAATTCTGAACAAATATCTTGATAGAAGCATCCCCACTGGTACTTCTGCCCAGTCAGTGAGAGTGCCTTATCAAAGGAGAAATAAAACTAGGGATGCAAACGTCATTTCTCAGACAGCAAGAACTTGATGTGGTGAATAGCAGCTGCAAAACTCCACTTCTTGGGTCTTTGTTACATTTGAACAAGCTGTAGCAATTTCACCCAAATACAAATTCAAGCTATGGATTTAGGCATTTTCTGTAATGTAAATTGATTTTTGTAATGTAATTTGATTTTCCTGTAATGCAATCTAACTCATTACCTATGTGAAAACTTCAGAGATCAAACAGAAGAGGAATCACTACTTTGATTCCTTGTAAAAGATATTTTGCCAAACCCTAGCTCTGCTCTTTGGTGTGTTGGGCCATTGAAGCGGCAGCAGTGGGCAGCCGACAGCTTCCTTCAAATGTCTGTCTGTAATCCTTGGGTCATGGAAAGGAGCTTTCAAACAGAGGAGCTTCGTTCGTCTTCTCTTCCCTCTCCAGTACATTTCTGTCAAAATCTCCCATCACGTTCAACTTGAAGGATAAAGGATTTGTCTGGGTACTTTCAGGGATCATTGTTCATGACAGCATCTTACTTCTTTCTGTGTAACAACCTCATGATCACAGTTGTCTAGAAAAGTAGAGTATGTAGAAAGTGTTGGAAAACTTCAATAAGATAAAAATCTGGGTCTGATGCCTATTCTGCTCTCTTCAGCTGGATTTTAGACACAGTTTATGTATTCTGGGTTAATTATTCTTCCTGAAAGTGCCAAGGAGCAAAAACACTGCTGCGTATCAGCAACCAGACTTCTCTGGGTGTCAGCACAGATGTTCTCTGCTGATGTGGCTTCTTGATATATGTAGCTACAGTGAAGAGAAGCAACCCTTCAAGCAATTCAACACATTCAGTATTTGAACTTCTCATTTTAAGAATTCGTTATACCTAATTTTCTCTCAGAGAAAAGAAGAAAGAGGATGAGGGTTATGTAGCTGTATGTTCTGACACAGCACAGACCATCTTCCATACCACTTACACATCAATCGCCCTGCTCCATATCACTAAAACTAAATGATTGTTGATGTTAGCTTCCCACTTCCTAAGTTTTCGCTATCATCTTCAACAATCCTAGGGTTCTATGGAAGAAAAAAACCCTCTTCCTTCACAGAAATGATTTTCTTACTCCTTAAAAATCCTTTTATCAATAATTCTTGACAAAGCAGTCGTTATCGGCAGTCTAGCGTCTTTTGTCAAGGTATTTAGAGCTAACAAGATTTGCCACAGCCTGTTAATGCTCTCACTAGCCAGCCATTATGCAGACTAACCACCACCTTCACGGTTAATATTGTTACTGAAATGTGGAACCTGAATTTTAGCCATTGGACTTATGGGACTGGTATATTTGATAAACTCATAACTAATAGGTTAAAATGAGAGGGACAGGAAGTGTTTGGTGTTTCAGGCATGAAGCAGATATTTGAAAACATCATGTATTTCTGGGAATACTGGAGAATAGGTCTGCAAAAGATCACACAGATTATTGAGTCAAGTCCCCAGCAATCAAGGACAACATGAAATAACAGTTTAGTCCATAAAAAAAATGTATAGGACTGTAGAAAGCTTCTAGTTTTTCTAGGTCTGCTGTTCCCGGAACATCTGTCTCACGAAACCCTGCTAACCAGTGATAACAAATTATTTCTCAGCAATTTGTATCAAACTAAAACTTTGTCATGGTTAGGCTTCGCGAATGAAGATTTGGGAAGGGCACTACCCAGGTTTGTTACAAGCGCGTTGGTGGCTAAAAAGGCCACTACAAGATAGACATGTCCAGATGCAAAATGCACAGTAGAAAGACTCCTTAGGAGATACATTCTGCAAGGCACGATTCTTTCTGCGTTGTCTTTTCTCCTTGAGAGTGATCCTGTGTGCTTTCTCAAAAGGAAGCAGCATTAAAGATGGTGTGTCTCCAGGCCTCCCAATTGGAGGCCAGAGTAGACCAGTGATGAAGATCAATATAGCCAAGGCTGAGATGTTGTTTCAGGGAGTCCTTGTATCTTCTCTTCGGGGCTCCTCTCTTGCGGCAGCCGGTGGCAAGTTCACCATAAAGCAAGATCTTAGGGAGGCAGTGGTCCTTCATCCTTGAGACGTGTCCTGCCCAACGCAGTTGTGTTCTCAGTAACATGGCCTCAATACTTGTGACTGGTGCTTGTTCTAGAACAGATGTATTGGTCACATAATCTAACCAGTGAATATTTAGGATTGTACGGAGGCAGTGTTGATGGAAGCGTTCTAGGAGTCGCAGATGGTGGTGGTAGATGACCCATGATTCAGCTCCATATAAGAGAGTAGACAGCACTATGGCTTTGTA
>NW_016690505.1:315947-319534 GCF_001604755.1 Lepidothrix coronata | reverse complement strand
CAGCAAATGTGGATAGAGCCTTCCCAAATCTTCGTTCGCGAAGCCTCGCCATGATGATGATGAGGTTTTCTACTCTAGCCTCTGAACCTCTCCTTTCCATTTTGCTGGCATCTCCCTCTGTTGTTTCCATAGATCTCGCCTGGAGGTTTGCTGCATAAATGTTTTCACAAATGAGTTGTTAGAAATTATGTAATTGCTAATCGAATATTACAAAGCTACAATGGACATTTTGTTAAATGTATATTTTCCACCTCTTGACCAGAAAGAAGAACCTTGGATTCCCACATTGCTGAATAAAGATGCACTTTCTCCTTTTTCCTCTCCACATTGCTCTTTTAGTCAAATTCCTCCCAATAACTACAATTTTCAGGTTTTATAATTTGATGTTGTCCTGAACTTTCCTTCCTTGCATGCATGGTAATTGTAGCAGCACTTCTGCCATCCTCAGAAAGCAGTTACCTGTCCAGTTCCACAGGTCTGATTTTTTTCCTGCCTCCAGAGCAATAAAACAAACAGTCTCCCTTTCCTATCACAGTCTTCATTATTATTTATACCACAGAGATGTTCAGCCTCTGATGGGATTCATTAGCTTCTACAGAGAAAAGCAAGATCCCTTAATTTAAAATACCTGCATTACTAAACACAGATCAGACAGTGATTGGGAGACCCCTAGGAGTTGTGCACAGATTCTGAAGAATTTGCAAAAGGTGATTAAAAAAAGCTAATCTCTCAATGCTGTAGAAGGAACTGTATACGTGAAACGTCTACAGAGGTCCACACATCTAGTCAGTCTGCTCTTCTAAAGAGTGGAGAACCACTACAGGAGACAAAGGAGACCATGACATGCAAGGGATGCCTGTTCACAGATCTTTTCCACATCTCCAGTGTCAAGGATTAATTTCCAGTCATAATCCATCCAGGATTTAACAATGAAAATTATCTATTCAGTGACATCTCATAAACTTCCACCTATGATTTAATTCCTTTTCAAATGTGAATGCAAAGACCAAAGCAGAAAATCTCCAGAGCCATCCTGCAGCCACCATCCTCAGATATCAGACAAGCCACCATGAAAAGTCTTGCACTTTGGGTGGAACATCCTTTTACCTGGGTGGGTCTTCTCTGCCATGATTCAGTCAATACACACAGTTAACTCTCCTTTGGGCAAAGATTGCACTGAACACAACTGTTGATTCTTTACTAACAAAACCTTTCTGATGACAGCAAACTATTTCTGAAGACAGTTACCCAGTTACCTGCAAATAATCTACTGCCGAGTGCATTAATAATGATCAACAAATACCTGCTGAACTGTTCTCTTTCTCAGGCTGAAGAGAACTCTTCAAATTCTGCAATTATTTGCCATATGATAATTCTGGACCTTGGAATATCTGTTACACCTTTAATATGAGCACAGTGAGCTTAATATAAAATTAATACTATAAATTCTTTGGGTTTTTTGCTGTTGTTATTACTTTCACTGTAATAAGTCATGTGGAAATACCTTTGATATCACAAACCACAAACTGGAAAGACGATATCTAATCTACAAGATAATTAGAACCTGAAATGACCCTGACAACGTGGGTGAATGATGCAAAAGGCTTCTTCATCACCTCCTTCATCCTCGGATCAGACTGCCTACAAAGAACTTCTGGTTTTGGGAGCCTACAGATTCTCCAAACTTTCTGGGTACCCAAAACATTTCAGTGGTAAAATTTTCACTGTTGCCTTGACTAACTAGAAGACTACGTATTTCCTAACAGATACAGGTGGTGATTCATGCACAGGCCTCATGTTTCCATACAGCATTTCACTTGACTGAAAGTAGTTCAATGTGTTAATATCGTCTGCTTAGCAGTTTACATGTTAAACTCTTATGTTATTTTCAAGATAGATTAAACACAGTTAGCAATAATATTCAGAAAATTATAAGCTACAATGTCAAATGGGAAAATATAAAAGAGTAAAAAAAATGGGCACTAATATGAGATTTCTATATTGCATACCTAACTAGCTGAAGGCAAGATGATCCTGTTTGTAATGGAAAAATCAAATACTGGGCTGGAGAGTATTTTATGTATGAATAAGGTGTAGGGGTAAAAAAAAGGGACACTGCTAAAATTGGCTGAGGCATTCTTTGCAGAAAAGGTCCAGAGTGGACTGCCATACTGCGGGGACTTTGTAACCTTGAAGACTCAAGTAACAGAAGGAATTTAATAATGGACATGAAAGGTCATGCCTGTAAAGATATTCTATTACAGAAAAAGTTTCTGTTAAAAGCCAGAATCACCCCTATTAGAAATAAGAGAAAGGAGAAAGATCTGGATACACTAGGTAAGTACATGGTGACTGTGAAGTGTCAGTATATTATGGCAATAAAAAGACACAAGAGGAATCTGAGGATATATCAGTGTTTCCAGCAGGGTCAAGCCCCAGGAAGGGAAATTCATCCTGGTGGACTTACCAGCGCCAGAATTTTTTTCACAGACACAAGGCTGACCCAGGAACAAATGGGTATATAGTCACCTGTACAAACTTCATGCAGAAATTATAAGGCTTCTAACTGTGACAGGAGTGGTTTTCTGGTACCACCTCTGAGTGATAGTAATGGAGATTATAAAAATCCCAGTTATTTTTAAGATGCAATGATCAGTTTTACAGCAGGATTATTCAGAGGTTTGTAAGGTCAGCGTTAACAGGGGATTGATTAGTCACAACACCAAACGTTCATCTGTATCCTCTACCCCTTGGTCTACACATCACAATACATGCTTATGATTCCTGTCTCCTTCTGTCTTCAGTCTTGTTGCACATGGAGCACTCTGCAGAAGAAGTCCTGTCCTCAAATTCAGGGCTGAGATAGTTTCGTCAACTCTCATTTCCCACAACACCTATGTTCCACCAGAGATACGAAGGCACTGAGAGAAAGAAGGATCAGAGTCACAAAAAACATTAACCTTGGTAGGAGTGGATCAGGAGCATGGAACTCACTTGGTGTGTGTGCTCTGAGATCAGCTCAGCTGGTTAGAGCACAGTGCTAATAAGACCACGGTTGTGGGTGTGATCCCTGTATGGGCCATTCATGTGAGTTGGACTCAATAATCCTTGTGGGTCCCTTCCAACTTAGAATATTCTGTGTGATTCTGTGATCTCTGTTAGTATTTAGTGCAGATCAGGAACACATCTATGAAGTGAAACTCCTGATTGCCCCCACTTAGAAGGGTTTGACTTTGTGCAAAGTTATACAAGCATAAACTGGATTAATTTCAGATAAAACTAAAGCAGAGGATGCACTCCAGATGCACACAGATGCTCTGCCATCACTAACTAGTGTTCAGTCCTTGAGACCAGAAGAGTCTGGTACAAACTAATCTGCAGCAAATCTCCAAAATGTGAAGAATGGGACTGGGCTGCTGATTCCACGTCACCAGCTGATTTCCTTCACAGATCTATTCCTGTTGCACCACAGTATTTGCTTATGCAGATGAAGCAGCATATTCTTACGAGACAGAAAATATCATGTCCCTCAGAACACAAAATCAATGCAAAACTGACTTTTTTAGTGTTTTCTTAGAAGTTCTTTA